>NC_060904.1:16865810-17130810 GCF_014805685.1 Silurus meridionalis | reverse complement strand
CACCCTTGAAACTGAATCCTGATGTGGTAAGAGTATAAAAATAAGGATCGACACCTTCTCAGGTGTTTCATCCTTCATTTAATCATCAATCCATTTGGATTTTTTTAGAGAAATGTCAGTATCGTGCTCTGCGTTGGGTCAAAATATCTTTCAGTTTTACATTTATGAAGTAGAAAGAAGAAGAAAAATATAGAATATTGACAACTTTTAGGAGCAATGATTCGGAGAAAAGGTACATAATACATACATGTTGTGGTCATGTGACCTTCTGGAAGTCACGCCCCCTACCACATGCATTCATAAAAAAATAATACAATCAGTCTATAATTAAATGTAGTGTGTGTGTGTGTGTGTGTGTGTGTGTGTGTGTGTGTGTGTGTGTGTGTACCAGGGAGAATGGTGCGCAGGAGGACAGTGGTCCAGGCATCTCAGGGTGATGGCAGGCCATGTCCCTCTCTGATGGAGCAGTGGAAGCCGTGTCCTGTCCGGCCGTGTTATCACTGGCACTACAGCGCCTGGTCTGAGTGCCGTGTTGAGGTACACACAGACACACACACACACACACACACACACACACACACACACACACACACACACACACACACTGTTTCATGATCCTTAGTGCAAACACTAATATTCTGACCTCAGTATTGAGCATTACTCAAATGATGATGCTCTGTTTGGAGGCGGGGCTTGAGCAAAAGGGCCGTATCTTATTTTTTCAAGTGCTGGTCGATACTCATTTGTTTCTGGGTTTTATTCGAAACAAAAATTGATATGTGAAAAAGCAATCTGAAACTTATCCAGTGCCTGAGTGTATAAGTATTCACTCCCCTTTCACATGATTTTCTTCCACAATTAGGGTTCAGATGAAGATCACATGACCTCCTGTATTGACCTCCAGCTCATCATCAGGAGTTTTCAGCAATTGGCTGTTGTGACTTTTTTGTAGCTAGTTTTGTAGCTAGTTATTACTATTATTAGTAATGTTTGTAGTTGGTCTGTTTTGTGTAGTTTTATGAAATATAATCCTAATTAACTCAATTTCTGTTGGAATGCCACAAATTGTGCAGAAGTTGAAGGATGGTAATGGGGGACCATTACTTATGCAATGTGCTGTAATTCTGCTATTATGATATAATTAATTCCACAAAGTTCTTGTGCTCTGTTCATTAAATATAGCTCTGTTATAACCAAATTGTAGAGTCTAAATCTGTCTGTCTCACTCTCTGCCTGCCTGTCTGTCTGACTGTCTGTCTGTCTGACTGTCTGTCTGTCTGTCTGTCTGTCTCACTCCATCTGTCTCGCTCTCTGCCTGTTTGTCTGTCTCACTCTTTGTCTGTCTGTCTCTCTCCATCTGTCTCACTCTCTGTCTGTTCGACTGTCTGTCTATCTGTCAATCAAGATCTGTTCATCTTACTCTTTCACTGTCTCACTGTCTGTCTGTTTTGATCTGTCTCACTCTGACTGTCAGTTGTTAATTTTTCAATTCAATCCTCTTTCTCTCACATAATTTTGCTTTGTCTCTCTCTCTTTCTCTGTCTCTCTCTCTCTCTCTATGTAACTCTCCATTTCTCCATGTCTTTCAGCCTCAATCTCACACTCTGTCTGTCTCTTTTTCAACTCCTTTCTCCTTTGTCTTGCTTCCCTTCTGCCTCTCTCCTTTTTCTCCCTTTGTCACTCCTGCTCTCCAGCTTTCTCTCTACCCCCCACCCCACATACACACACTATCCCAGAATGTTTGCATTTTTATGAAAATCACAGATAAATTCTTTACCTCCTGTGCTGATCTAGAGATAGAAAAAAAAGAAGATAAAGAAAAGAGAATAAACCGAAAGCTGAGTAGTTGACGACCAGGGTTCTCGTGTAGACGCAGAATTCATAGAGTTTCATCCATCTCTTTTTTCTCTGTTAATAAATTTGTTTCCTCACTGATCTCCTGCCTGCTGCGTGGGATCTGGAGCTCATTTCTACTGTAGTTACTGTGCGCACGTGTGTGTGTGTGTGTGTGTGTGTGTGTGTGTGTGTGTGTGTGTGCTATTTTAAAGGTGTTCTAAAATCGTAATGATCATATAATGCCAGTGGTGCTGTGAGAAGTTTTTGCTACATACCACATAATACAAAATACATCATGCAGATGCACTTGGACACGTCATCAGTGATGTATCCTGGGGTCATTGGGTGTTATAATGGCATACCAATCTTATGGCCAGGTGTCCGCAAACATTTGTCCATATACTATATGTTTGATTCTCATTTTCTGGCCCTGAAATTTGCTGCATTCTTTAGCATTGGTTCAGTTAAATGACATTTTACCGTCTGTGTTGCAGGAAGTGGTGTGTGGAGAAGGCCGACGCTTTCGGAACTTGTCCTGCTTCGTGTCCGACAGTTCCCGAGATGGTCAGGTCAGCATGGTGGAGGACGAGCTGTGCTCAGGGCTGGAGCTCGCCATCAACGGGGACAAAAAGATCATTCTGGAAGAACCTTGTACCCTACCGTGCCCAGGTAGTTCCACCCTTATGGTCTGCGATAACAGCAGCGTGTGTGAATCAATTTCTTCCAGTATTTTATCAACAGTCCAGGTGTTCCAGGTGTAATCACTGACTAATGATCCTCTACATGAAACTTTCTATGGTCTTATGCCCTATTTTGCACTTTTCACACTTGCTTAGGTGATTGTTACCTGATGGAGTGGTCAGACTGGAGCCCGTGTCAGAGTGTGTGTGTTAAAGGTCAGCGGGTTGACCAGAGCGCGGTGCAGGTACGCTCACGAGCCGTCGTCGCCCAGGAGCCTGAGAACATCGGCCTTTGCCCTGACCAGGACTGGCAGTCCCGCCCCTGCACCGGTCAGACACACACACACACACACACACACACACACACACACACACACACACACACGTCACTTTATATTGTTCATCCTCATCTTTTTTGCATTTATAGTGTTTCTATCTGCCTTATCTCATAAACATACATATTTATAACATTCATAACATTAAAAGCCCTGATCCGTGTACATTTATAACAGGTTATAACTCCTGATCCGTGTACATTTATAACAGGTTATAACTCCTAATCTGTGTATATTTATAACAAGTTATAACTCCTGATCCGTGTACATTTATAACAGGTTATAACTCCTGAGCCGTGTACATTTATAACAGGTTATAACTCCTGATCTGTGTACATTTATAACAAGTTATAACTCCTGATCCGTGTACATTTATAACAGGTTATAACTCCTGATCCGTGTACATTTATAACAGGTTATAACTCCTGATCCGTGTACATTTATAACAGGTTATAACTCCTGATCCGTGTACATTTATAACAGGTTATAACTCCTGATCCGTGTACATTTATAACAGGTTATAACTCCTGATCCGTGTACATTTATAACAGGTTATAACTCCTGATCTGTGTACATTTATAACAGGTTATAACTCCTGATCCGTGTACATTTATAACAGGTTATAACTCCTGATCCGTGTACATTTATAACAGGTTATAACTCCTGATCCGTGTACATTTATAACAGGTTATAACTCCTGATCTCTGTACATTTATAACAAGTTATAACTCCTGATCCGTGTACATTTATAACAGGTTATAACTCCTGATCCGTGTACATTTATAAAAAGTTATAAATCATGATGTGTACATTTATAACAAGTTATAACTCATCATTTATCTACATTTATAACAAGTTATATCTCTTCACCTATCCACATTAATAACAGGTTAAATACTCCTGATCTATCTACATTTATGACAAATTATAACCCCTGATTTATCTACATTCATAACAAGTTATAACTCCTCATGTATCCACATTTACCTGCATTCATTACAAATTATAACCTCTTATATACCCACATTCATAACCCTACTTATCACAAGTAATACCTCCTTGTTCGTGGTACATTTATAAGAAGTTATAGATGCACCTGTATATAGTATATCTTCTTAAATCCTTCCTTTCAGATTCGTAGCTGTTTATAGATCATATATGAATATTCATAATGCATTTATTACTGTTTATAATCTATACCCCGAATTGTTGTGTCCGATGTATTGAATGACAGGTTCACCGGTTTCACTCAGCATTTCGTCTCTACATGATTAGGTTTCTACAGCGATTTGTTTCTGGTGTAATGAGTGTGATAAGATGAAACGTAAGGAGCAGTTTGGTCGAAAATAACATCCTGAATCTCAGGGCACTTACCTCGGGAGTGCTGGAAATAGCTCTTCACCATCTGTTAATTAATTCCAGGGCAAGTGAAGGCATGTAACGTTTGGCAGATCGGCACACCTTTTTTCTTCCAGCAGCGAAATGAATTGCTCGAAGCATGGTGAAGCGTGTTCGTTATACTATCTGCAAAATATCTCGATTTTGTGTCACACTTTTAACAATGGACATCGTCACAAAGCTGCTTAACAGAAATACATAGATTCATATTGTACAATTTACATATATATGTTTTTCCCCTACAACTGAAAATTCATTTATTAGATATTTACTTATTATCCATTATATAGGTAAAGGTTTTTGTAAACCTGAGCATAAGATTGCTTTTTAAACATCCCATTTCACATTTAGTCTCCACTTCCACCTTATCAGTCCCTGACTTTATTAACACCATGGTGTCTCACTGAAGCTCGATAAGTCTCCAGAAAAACTAGTTGAACATCTTCCCAGAAGAGTGGAGTGAATTATAAGAGTAAATCGGGATTAAATGTTGAATGCGACACTCAAAAACATACTTTTGACTTGGTGTCTACAAACCTTTGCCAATATATATGCTTATTGTCTTATAATATTTGTGGAAAATGTACATTGTGAGAGAGCCAGAAGATACCACAAACACACCTACTCAACCACTCATCGTATAGTTAAACTTATTTCATAAAAAGATCTAGTGTTTTATCAGAACCTCCGATAAGGATTTCTGTCCAAACTCCAACATGACCACAGCTGACGTTATTTTAATGAATGTGTCCGACTAGTAACTGTTCAGTGGAATATTACTCGCATTACATGTTGCTCATAAATATTCATGCGAATACGCTTTTATGGCCGTCTATGATTGATTAGGGCTTGTTGATTTAGTGTGCTGCATAACCGCGTCATGATGGCTTTTTTCTTGTGCGTGTGCGTCCTTGGCTTCTTGTTGGCAGACGGCGAGTGTTTTGACTACGAGTGGGTGAGCGCATCTCGGACGGTCTGGTGCGAGCGCTCAGACGGAATAAACGTCACAGGTATGCTGGTGCTCTTTCACTTTCAAACTAAATCATGGTTTTGGAGTGGTCTAGTCAAAGATTTAAATCCAGTGAAGATGCTGTGGCATGACCTTGAACAGGACGTTTATGCTCAAAAACCTCCAATGTCACTGAATTCAAACAATTCTGCAAAGTAAGCCAGACAGAATTCCTCCACAGCCGGGCCGTGCACAGGAGAGTTGCCCCGATGGCTTAAACTCTTGCCCCTCTGCCCTTATTGGATATCAAGATATTTCAGGACATAGTATCCAATAAAAGGGGTTTTAATTCTTCTCTTGTAACTGCTCCTGAACATACCTGTCTCACCTCTCTCACAGACTAAACTCACTGGCAGTTTTCACAAATGCTCGATTGCAGTTGTTGCCAATAAGACTGGCACAACCAGTTATTAGGTTTAGGGAGCAATTACTTTTTCACATAGGGTCAGGCACTACAGCTTTTTTTACTTAATAAATGAGATCATAAGGTACAAACTGCATTTCGTATTTACTAATGTGTAACTTTGTGTAATATTAAAATTAGCTTGAGGATGTGAATCATTTAAGTGTGAAAAATATGCAAAAAAAATCACTAAATCAGGAAAAAATACTTTTTCACCCCACTTTGGGTATTTAAATATACTCTGTATATATATACTCTTAAAAGTTTTTCAATAATTTGATGACAAAACCTAAAATGATGTACGGTAATCCCCGCTTTACTGCGGTTCAAATCAATTTGGCTGATTTTCGCTGATAGCACGAAAGACCAAACAACTTATAGGGAATTGTTTTTATGGAGTTTTATGTTGAAATAATGAAATGTATCAATAAAAATATGATTATTAATTATAAAATGAAGTAAAATGTTAATACAGTACAGTACTGTATACAGAAAATAGCATTTTTGCAGTGGCATCCGTTTATCACGGGGGATTACTGTATAACTAATTCCTTTCAATACTTTAAATCCATAAATGTGTTCATATTGTCTTAAAGTAGCATAAACCGGCTTCTGCCAACGTAATACCTGCCTTTTAGTCGTAATTATTTGCACTCACGATCTCCATTTCCTGAAGTCTGCAGTGAATCGCACTTTTGGGAAACAATTTTCAATGTCTAAATTTTATATTTTGCAATAACATTCGTGATAGCTGTAATCAGTTTTTGTATCAATTCAACATTTTTTATATAAAAATCAACATTTTTTAATTCCTGAGAAGTAAGAAGGCTTTGACATTGTCTTTTACGGGCGTAAACCAGGCCTGCAGATTTAATACCTGCCATTCAATCATATTCATTTGCACTGAAACTTAAGCATAAATTGTGGCCAAAACAGCAATTTTTTGTTAACCTTCATTTTATTAAGCCACAATTCACTTATACAAATCAACAATTCCTTATTTTTGTTTATTTATTTTATTTCGTCTGGTAAAATCCAATATCTGCAAATTTAATTCCTATCTTCTGTGGTATTCATTTTTTGCGAAAGTAATCTCTCGAACTCAACGCTCAGTTAATTTACCTCAAAATATTTGTAAACGTTTTCACCTTCAGGTTGAACAAACATATTGTGCTTGTAAGAAAAAAATAACTCTTATTAGAAAATATATTTTTTACACATTTTATCCAGCTTGCACATGTTTTTATGTTTCACAAAGCCCTGTGGATCTCTCAGTAAAAATTGGGTCAATGGGTAAAAAATTACAGCATCTCACACTTAAGTGGAGGTAATTACGCAGGATTAAAGGGAGAAACATAATTAATATTCAACATTCATGAAAACTCAAGACAGTGCAGTTCAGTGTTAGCATTTATAGCCGGTTGCCTTTAGCACAAAATGCAAGCATCTTTGTATATCTGCATTTTAGACTTAGAAACGTGTTTTGTTGTTATTATCATTATTATTATTTGTAAGTTTCCCGGCTGATGTTTCTGATCTGTAGGTGGATGCCCCCCCACACCGGCACCAGGGACCGAGCAATCTTGTGTCCCTGCATGTGAAAAGCCACGTTCCTTCTGCTCCAAGGTAAGACTCATGAGGAATTCGTTTCCCCTGATCATTATTCTGGAGGGTTTTTTTTTGTTTATTTCAGAGTAACGAGTTGAAATGAGGGGAGATGTTCAGCCTAATGTATTTAATACACCAGACTGAAACTTGCAACGTGGCTCTAATATGCTCTGAGCATCTCTTTGAACTTTGCTGTCTATAAACATTAACGCTGGCTTTTTTTTTTTAGCAAAATAAGTTCCTAGTTACAAAACAACAGCAAATGCATGGCGATGAAACATTTCTATATGTTACTGGTGATGCACAGGACACATGTGCACAGGACACATGTAATAATACAGAAATGACAAAAACCCAACTCTAGTCAATAAATTAGCATCATAATCGTATAAAGAGAATTAATGTGTTCCATGCAGTCTCCTGAAAGACACTCCATTATCAATGGAATTAATATATATATATACATGGAAAAAAAAAGTTGTGTGTTTTAGCCTCATTTTCAACTTTCAGGAATTTAATCAGGAAATAATCATTAAAATCTAAATAAACTGGTCAGATTTTTTAAAATATATTTATATGTATACATTTTTAATAATAATAATAATTTTACTTCTATTCCAATGCTGTAAATCATCCAGGTGAGTCAGTTAGTTAGTTAGTTAGTTAATTAGTTAGTTAGTTGGTTAGTTAGTTAGTTATTTAGTTAGTGTGTTTCTCTGCTGCCCTCTGCAGGAAGCTGTGTGTGTGTGCGAGGAAGGCTACACTGAGGCGCTGTCTCCTGAAGGTCTGTTGCAGCAGTGTGCTCTGATTCCCGTGCTGGAGATTCCCACAGCGGGGAGCAAAAGTGAAGATGTGAAGACGAGCCGAGCCATCGATCCTACCGCCTCCACCACGGACGGGCCGGGGCCCACGGGGCGCACGTGGTACCTCAAACCCTTTGGACCTGGTAAAGCATAAAGACATGTCTGTTTAGTGTTTTATACAATTGTGAAAAACAAATGTCTTAGTGTCATAGTACTCGTGTCATTGTGCTTTTATTGAGGAAAAGTGGCATAGTGCCATCCTGTTATAGAGAGGAAACGTGGCATAGTTTTATCATGTAATAGTGCATTAAAGTATCATAGTGCCCTCTTGTCATAGTGAGGGAACTTAACATAGTGTCATTGTGTCATAGTGGTATCGTGGTAAAGTGAGGGGAAAGTGGAATAGTGCCATTGTGTCATAGTGAGGGAAAGTGGAATAGTGCCATTGTGTCATAGTGAGGGAAAGTGGAATAGTGCCATTGTGTCATAGTGAGGGAAAGTGGAATAGTGCCATTGTTTTAAAGTGAGGAAAAGTGTTATAATGCCATTGTGTCATAGTGAGGGAAAGTATCAGAGTGGCATCGTCTCATAGTGAGTTAGTGTCATAATGCCATTGTTCCATAGTGAGGGAAAGAATCAGAGTGGCATCGTCTCATAGTGAGTTAAAGTGTCATAATGCCATCGTGTCTTAGTGAGGGAAAGTATCAGAGTGGGTAGTGAGTTAAAGTGCCATAAAATTATTGTGTGGGAAAGTGCCATAGTACCATTGTGTCATAGTGCATTAAAGTGTCATAGTACCATTGTGTCATAGTGCATTAAAGTGTCATAGTACCATTGTGTCATAGTGCATTAAAGTGTCATAGTACCATTGTGTCATAGTACCATTGTGTCATAGTGCATTAAAGTGTCATAGTACCATTGTGTCATAGTGCATTAAAGTGTCATAGTTCCACCCTGTCATATTGAGAAAAGGTTGTATAGTGCCATAAAGTACTGCCATAGTGTTGTAGCAGTTTATTGTTATAATCATTGCAGTATAAACTGTTAACTGTAACTTTAACTAAGTATAGTCATAGTGCAGTAAACATGTCATACTGTGGTCATGTCATAAAGTGTAAAAGCATCATAGTGCAGTTATTTGTACCGGTGTGTTTAATATGTCATCAAGCTGAAGAGTCATTGAGCAGTAAAGCTCCGTAGTGGGATTAAGTTTTATAGTGTGGTAAATTGTCACACTGTTACAGTACAATAACGTGTGACTGAATGTGGCATAGAGGCAAAAATGTGTCATTTAATAATACAAATGACACATAATAATAAAAGAATTGAATATTTCATAACGCTGTAAAGCGAGACATGCCGTAACCACTTGCGCTTGTCTCCTGACAGACGGCAGACTGAAGACGTGGGTTTACGGTGTGGCGGCCGGTGTCTTTGTGCTCCTGGTGTTTATAGTGTCCATGGTCTATTTAGCGTGGTAAGTGACAGTGAGATTCCAGCATCTGCTAAACTCCATCATCATCAGCATCATCATTCTTCTCCTCATCATCCTCATCATTTTCTTTTCTTTTCCTTTTCATTTCTTACCCTTTGCCTCGTGTTGATTTGTTTCGCTTCCCCCCGAGCAGCAGTTACTGCGCCACGCGCCGCTCTCGGGCCATGCTCGACTCCGCCAGCTGTGCGGCCGTGTGGATGGGCCGCGACGCTCACGAGCTCACCTTCGCCTACCCTGACTGCCAGCAGCCTGAGTACAGTGATGGTTAGGGTTCGCACCCCTGACCTTTTGACCCCAGTGCCTGTGTGTAAGCGGTTCTGCTTTCCTCCCGGCCTGCAGAGGTACATTACAGCTCGGCTCTATCGCTCTTACACAATCTGTGTTAAAACCTGGTACAATTAGCAGCAAAATATTAAATTCAGTAGAAGCCTAAATACAACAACAACAAAAATTGAGTAGGGGGAATTATTTGGCATCTTTATTTTAAAAAATCACTGCAGTGTCATTTGTTTTTTTCATATTGTTTGAAGATCTCTCACATATTTTAAACATATCAATTGGTTTTTTTCATCTTTTATATATAAATTCCTGCTTATTTTTTATATCCAGTGGCTGTGAAAAGTGTTGAAACACCACATCTTTTATGGTTTTCGAGACACATAAATGTTCTTTTTGTTTCTATGCAGCAAACTAAGCAATAACATGCAACAACATGCTCGAATTGCACAGTGAATAACGAAACACCTTTATAGTTTTATATGCAATAATTGACATTTATTTACATAAATGTTGAATTTTTTTTTATCTCAAAGCCTATTGATGACATAAGGCTTTCATAATGCTTCATAACTGTATTATAATTGCAAATCTAACTATTAAGACTAAGACCATCATTTATACATTCATTTATAAACTTTTCAAACTTTCTATGATAACATCTATAATAAATGCTGAGTCTGCTCATAATGAGTTCATAAGGAATAGACACGTTATGATGCTTCATTAAAACGTTATTGCATTTTGTTAATGATTTAATGGTATTCTGTTAACAAATCAGAAAAGCCTTACACACAATGCTACATAAACAATGATAAAGATGTGTATAATGCCTTATTAATGCATTATAACATGTTAATAGCCTTTATAGAACGTCTTACTTTAATAAAGGGTTAAACTACTGCCTTTTTTTAAACGTAAAAATGTGCACTTTGAGCTTTATACACACTGTTACATATGCGCACTACATTGCCAGAAGTTTGTGGACATCTGACCATAAGATTCTAAGTAATATTTTTAAACACCGTATTCCACATTTACTCCCTATTTACTGTCACATATGGCTGGAAAAGTCAGGTGTCCCAATACTTTTGGCAATATAGTGTATTTGTGCAAAGGAATTAATACAGTTTATTTGTAATGCTTATAATGCATTATAAGCTGCGTTAATGGCATATTGTCTGTACCATATTATTATTACTATTATCAATAATGATGAATAAAAGCTATAACATGTAATAACTGTCCATAAATAGGAAAATAATGTTCACATGTTAACATATATAATGTTATGTTTTGTTTTTATTATATTATATTGTTATATTATATTATATTATATTATATTATATTATATTATATTATATTATGAACACTATAAAGTGACAAAGAGAATGAGTCCTTTTTTCTTTTTTCTTTTTTTTGCATTTATCTTTGATTTGCTATTCGAATGCACATGTTCCGTTCGGTTGCTTCATCCTTCCGGCTTTGTTTTGATATTCTTTCTCATATCATTTCCCATAATTCACCTCTGCTGTGTGTAGCATGTTGTGTGTTGTGTCAGAACTCCGGTGTCGTGTTACGTAACGAGTCTGAACCTTTCTCATTTTATCTGCAGCAAAAAGCCAAAGAGACCACAACGACGACAAAACAACAACCGGCTAAAGCCTCTCACTCTGGCATACGACGGCGACATGGACATGTAGCCCTGACGACACGACACGCCATGACACACACACACACACACACACACACGTGCGCACACGCACGTGCACACGCACACATACACGCACACATAGACATACACGCCTTCATTAGTTATTAGTTAATGAAAACACACATACTCACAAAATATGCACACTTACTGCACAAATGCTTGTGTGTAAGTACATACATACATATTGGACACAATATACACACAATACATACACAAACAACATATACGCACAATATAATTATACACATATATATATATATATATATATATATATATATATATATATATATACACACAGTACACACACACACACATAAAATATACACAAAATATATATACACACAGTATACACACATACATACATAAAATATACACACAAGATATATACACACAGTATACACACACACACACATACACATAAAATATACACACAAAATATATACACACAGTATACACACGTACACAAAATATACACAAAATATATACACAGTACACACATATACACAAAATATACACACAAAATATATACACAGTATACACACACACACCCAAACACACAAAATATACACAAAATATATACACAGTATACACACACACAAACAAACAAAATAGACACACAAAATATATACACATAAACTATACACACAAAATATATATACACAGTATATACACACACACATACATACACGTATAATATACACACAATACATGCACAAACAATATATACACACTCAATATATACAAACAAAATATGCACAATACCCACAATACACACAATCATACATACACACGTATTAGAAACAATATACACACAATACTCACATACACAATACATACACACACCTTAATTAATGCCATACTCATACACAAACACTTTCATTGCATTGTGTGTGCATACTCATGCACACACACATTCATTGTATACACAGAATGCACACAATTAATACACACACACACACACACACACAATATGCTCACTTACACACTGCACACACATTATACATACACACATATTAGACACAATACATGCACAAATGACATCTAATACACACACATAGTATGCACACACACACACTCATACATACATACATACATACATACATACACATACAACATACACACAATATTCAAATACACACACAGTATACACACACATACATAATCATACAATATACACACGATATACAAATACACACACAGTATACACACACATACATAATCATACAATATACAGATAACGCACACACACAGAGTAATAACACGCCATTTTCTTTTCCAAATAATTGGATAATCAGCACGGTGATGTTGCGTCTGATCTTGTGTCTGATCTCTGGACATCATGGACGTTGTTCCATCAGATGAGACGATACACAAAAGCTGAAAAAAAAACTCATCCCTGAAACGATACATGACTGAATTTTCTGTTTTACGGACTTTTCGAACGAACTGCTCATTGTGAATTTCAGCCTTTCTGTGGAACGAGGAGACGTGTCCCGGCGTCCCGCGTCTCGTCTTATCCTCATTCCCACGTTATTGCACTATATTAGTGCAGCATGATATGCATTCAAGTCAGGGTTTATCAGATTTGAGAGTTACATTGCAAAAAAAAAAAAAACGAAACCAGTGAGGGAACGTAGGAGGACGCTGAGCGTGATGAGAACTTGGATGGGATTTCTCTGACTTTTTCAAACCTGAAAACTTTATTTGCATTTTCTTTTCCAATCATGTGCATCGATAGATCGTACTTTTCTTTCCATCTTCTGATCATGATGAAATTTTTTTATTTTTTGAATATTTCCTCATCCCTCGTGGGTTGAGTTCAGTGCTGAGAGTCTGATGGTGTGATGACCTTGTGTTCCAGCCCTTTGTGGTGCAATGAAATGTAGGAAATATTCACATCATTATGAATAATATGAAAAGTATAATAACCTGCTATTTTTGGCTTTTATACAGAGCTTAAAAAATATAAAACGAAAAGGAAGAATATAAAATAATGCATATATATATAATGCGTAACACTTTCTGTCAAGGTCACATGAACACATATTTTATAGATGGGTAGTTTTTTAAAATCCCATGTATCATCAACAGGAAGTTTACGGCATGTATATACACTATATATGCTGTTTGGTCAAAAGTATTAGGACACCTGACTTTTCCAGCCATATGTATTTTTTTTCTCAAACTTGGAGGCACACAATTGAAATTGGATGTGGCAGCATGAAAATATTTCCTTTAACTGAAAAATGTTCCGGCACGACAATGAATGAATCTCCACAAAATCTTCACAAAATCTGGTGGAACATCTTCCCAGAAGAGTGGAACTTATCAGTATCCAATGGAAAGTTCAAAAAAAGGACAAGGAAGCTTTTGGTCAGTTGTCCGAAAACTTTTGACCGTATAGTGGATGTGTGTAGAACACTGTGTGAACATCTGAGGTACTGTCTTTTTAATTAACAATGTCTACAGCTACTTCATTTGATGCATTATAACATGTTATAAGGAGTGTATTTATCGGATCTGGCCTTCATAGAAAGTGTTCCAAGATATCTCTCTCTCTCTCTCTCTCTCTCTCTCTCTCTCTCTCTCTCTCTCTCTCTCTCTCTCTCTCTCTCTCCCTCTCGCTTTCTCTCTCTCTCTCTCTCTCTCTCTCTCTCTCTCTCTCTCTCTCTCTCTCTCTCTCTCTTTCTTTTTATCCCCAAAGACGACGTACGATCGTGACGATTGTAGGTGTTTCATGACAAAAGCGGGTATCATTAGAATTTACAAGAAAACGTTTTCTGTAAGTGATAAATAGTTGACGTCACAAATTGCTGCTTTCAATCTGTAATATTAAAATAAAACTATATGATATTAAAGTTCACTTGCTATATACGTATAGAAATATTTATTGTCTGATGGCTAATGAAAATACCTTTTTCAACAAATTCGATGCGTTCTCCAAAGCCCAAATGATGAACGACTCATATAAAAGGTTAAACACTCAGTATTAATACGTGCAAGTGTGATTTTAATTTTTTTTCCGTTCCTCATGTATGATCTCTCAAGGCTGAAGCTGTGAGATGCTCAGACATCAAGCGGCTGATGAAGCATGAACTCTCACTTCCTTATTTGTGTAATGTGTAAATAATGATTCTGGGTTGTTTTTTTTTGTTGTTTTTTTTTATTATTATTTCGTATTAATGAAGTGTGTATTTACTTTTTTGTATTTTTTAATGGTGAAAATGATGACATATAAATGAAGTGGTATCTGATCTGTGTTGAAATTTTATGTTGTAAGAAATTCCAATAAGTTTTAGTGCTTTTTTTGTACCGTTTCTGTATCTGAGGAATTATGGGTAAATAAAGGAAAGCAGGAGTGTGTGTGCATGTGTGTGTGTGTGTGTGTGTGTGTGTGTGTGTGTGTGTGTGTGGCAAAAAAAAGTGTCTTTGGATGAATCATTGTTTTAAAAAATAACCACTGAGATGAGAACTACTAAGAACTTACATCAACAAAATATCATCCCTGTAATTGGTTGTGCTCTCAAGGTGGGAGGAGCTTACTTTGATTCTCCTGTCAATCACAGTGACACTAGCCAACCGTAAGCAAGTGTGAGTTTAGGTATGTGGAAAAGGGCCGAGAGCGATTTCCTCTAAATGCATCGTTTGTGTTGCGCAACAGGACGCAGAGACGGCAGGAAGTAGCAAAACCAAACTGGGGGAAAATGGTAAGGAAGAAAAAATCCTCACTGTCGAATGAACCCGGATTGAGCATTGTGCTGTGCTTCAGGGCAGATCATTTACATCGCTTTACCACCAAGAGTGGGAGGAGCTCCAACTAGTCTGCATTTAGAAATATACATACTGATTCAATTCAGGAAATAGTACTGAGTGTAGTTTATACTTAAATATGACCTGAGGCAATGACAGATGACAAACTCGAGGTCTGCAAAGCAAAAACATGACTTGAGATGATCAGGAAGCCTATGGATCTGTAGATCTGTTTCAATTATCTAAATACCACTCAAATTTGGAAAAGGTTGGACACTGTGCAGCATAATAAAAACAGAATGCAATGATCTGCAAATCTTTTAAATTCATATAATATTCAACATTTTGATTTGACACATCTAAAAAAAAAAAAGCAATAGCATGGCGTCTTCTGTCCATATACATCAGTGAACTGAGGAGACCAGTTGCTGAAGTTTGGGAGAGAAATGTTGTCCCGTACGTGTCTGATACAGGATTCTAGCTGTTCATCAGTTCTGGGTTTCCTTTGTTGTATTTTTTGTTTTTTGCCATTTCTTCAGATTCTTTTAAACATTTGATGATATCTACTGTAAATGATAAGATGTTCCACTGTTATGCAATTTTATGTTGAAGAACATTATTCTGAAATTGTTCCACAACTTGTGTGTTCCACAACGATTGCTGAACCTAAATTGTCGCAAAATGTTTCTCCGACTGTTACAACACTGACGTTTTTACCAGACTCTATCCCAACTTTTTTTGAGCTGTGTTATAGCCATCAAATTCAAAATGACTATTTTTTTCCTCAAAATGGTGCAGAAACAAGATGCAAGGAAAACATGCACCAAGGGGGCAGGAAGGTGCAAGACCATACCAGAGAAAGAATGATGGATCAGATTACTGGAGCAGAAATTACTTAAATGAATTGCAAGACTTCACACCCATAGGCCAATTCATGAAATAAATTAGAAGTGAGACACTAATGTCAATCTTCTGCCATGTTTTTTACTGGTGGTTCCAATGATAAAAGTAAGCGCTCCTTCACAATATACAGTATATAGAATATTTATTTCTTGAATAGTTATTTGGACTTTGGATCTGTAGGTTGTGAGTTCAAATCAAAGCCACACCAAGCTGCCACTCCTGGGCCCCTAAGCAAGGCCCTTAATTCCATAACTGCTCAATTGTATGAATGAGATCATTTTAAGTCGTTTTGGATAACAGCCATGCCCTTTCATCATCATATAACTCCTGTAGGTGCATTTATACAAAAGCAAAACTACTAGGGGCAGGAATTTCAAGGTCATATGGGGGTTATAAAATGACAAATATTTATATTTCAAAAAATTATTCAAGAGAAGGAATGTTTCAGAGAATGGACGGGGTATAAATATTGCACTGCAGTCAACCACTGGGGGGCCTCAGAGACATTTTGGCTTCGCTTGTAAACCCTGTTATACTGCAGATCTCTCTATACATATCTACAGTCTATTTACGGTTACTTTACAGTAATCAAAGTTGCCAGATTGTGCCGTGTTTTCACTCTCTATCAACCATAAACCTGACTGCAACTGATAATGCAACCTCAATCTGCAAAATAATAAACAGAGGTAGTAAAGGTTCCCAAACTGTTCTGTAGTTTTAATATAACATATTGGTTGAAAATCTGGAAATTTGGCAACCACTGATGAGCAATTAAGGTGTTGTTATTGACATACTTGCACTCCAGCTGTGATGTGATTCCACTCCCACATCTGGAGTACTGTACCTCTCACTCACACACAGCTCCTGTGTACATGCTGATTTCTTATGCTCAGAGATTTGTGTGTGTGTGTGTGTGTGTGTGTGTGTGTGTGTGTGTGTGTGAGAGAGAGAGGGTGTGAGTGTGTGTATGTGTGTGTCAGTCAGTCTGTATCTGTGCTCATGTGAAGAAGCTGAGAGGTAAAGTTGGTGTATGTATGTGTATGTGTGTATATGTTTGTGTGTGTGTGTATGTGTGTGTTCCAGGATGTTCTCCGTTTGCATCCTGCTGTGGATCGCTGTTCCTGCTGTATACAGGGTGAGAAATTTGTTTTTATTTCGTGTTTGCAGGTTTGGAGTTTGTTTGAGGTTCTGCTCCACAGACATCTCTGCTCATCTGCTCTGCTTTCAGACAGATTTGTACAGAAAGTTCTGAACCACACGATGTGGAAATGAGTTATGACTGTCTTTATTTCGACCTAATAACTCACTGTAATTGATAATTGATTAAGGTTAGATTAGATTAGATTAGATAGATGGATAGATGTAGATGTGTGTAACATATTTAGAGAGTATGGGATATGAATTTACAGTAGTTAATTTAAAAGTTATACATAGTCTCTATGAATTAATATGTAAAATATAGGCTATGAATTTACAATTATATACAATAATAATTATCCAGAGCTGAATTTACAGTTATATTAGGGATTCATGTGTTATCATTTGAACCCCAGCCACTGTGATTTATGACAAAACTTATGGTTAAAATATTTGGCACACATCAAAAAAGAAAACAAGTCGGTCTCAGAAAGTAGAAACAGGAATAGAAATGAAGGGCATTTTTTTAATTGAATTTTTATATATATATATATATATATATATATATATATATATATATATATATATATATAAGATAAGGTAAGATAAGATTTATGTGTTATAGCAGCCAAGAAAAAGAAATATATGAAAAAAAAAAAAAAAAAGTAGAAAGCCATGGATGGATGGATGGATGGATGGATGGATGGATAAGTCAGTCGAACTGACAGACAGACAGACAGACGAACAGACAGACAGACAGACGTCTAAATGTCTGTCTGTCTGTTTGTCTGTCTATCTATCTATCTATCTATCTATCTATCTATCTATCTATCTATCTATCTATCTATCTATCTATCTATCTATCTATCTTGGGGACTGATGCTTTAAAGAAACCACACAGAACCTTTTGAGGCTCTTTATAGCACAGTTTTTCACTAACAGTTTTCACGTGTCAAACTTGAAACTTACAAAAGATCTTTATTATTATGGTTATTTTAATAAACAAATATGTGCTATATTTAGTTTCTTTTTCTAAAACCTTGTGCTATATGACACACTTGCACTGAAATGAGAGAAAACTGTGTTTGTAGACTTTTTGAAATAGTAAAGTCAGATATTCGTAACGTTTGACACGTGATTGATCAGGTTCTGCATAAATCACACTGAGAACATTCAGAACGTCAGAACCTTTATTTTCATCATCACGAATTAAAACTAAATTAAGCCTTAAGACTCGATCACAAATGTGAGAACCAGCCGTCATTTTTTGGTGCTGACAGCTGCATGTCACACTCCAACATCATTCCAGATGTGTGTGTGTGTGTGTGTGTGTGTGTGTGTGTGTGTGTGTGTGTGTGTGTGTGTGTGTGTGTGTGTGTGTGTGTGTTTAAGATAAAAGAGATGTCTTGTAGTACAAATGCATATCACAGCTCACAGCCGCTTTAGACCTGATTTTAATGCTTTACTTGTCTTTCTTTGGGTTCTGCGCAGGAGTAGAACTTTTCACCAAAACCATTCATAATGGTTTCATATGAATGAATCAGTTTATAACCTGCTTCTTAGAATTGGGTTCTCTGTCTGACTGTTCAAAAAGATTTGATTAACGAACACATGGTGAATAAAAGTTGAAAGAAAACGATAATGATTTGTGAGAGTCACTTCTCTGATTGTTTCCAGTGAAGTGACAATGAAACTTTAATTATGTGTCACAGCACTCGAGCGAGAGAGGGGCGAGGATTACAGTACAGAGACAAGCATGTAGCTGAAAGAGAGAGAGAGAGAGAGAGAGAGAGAGAGAGAGAGAGAGAGAGAGAGAGAGAGAGAGAGAGAGAGAGAGAGAGAGTTAGGAAAAAGAGATTGTTGGTGATTTTTTTTGTTAATTGTGTTTTAAACAGTTTCATTAAAGGAAGTCTTTAGGGAGGTGAAACTCTGCACTGTTTCTCTCTACTCCATCCCAAGGGCTTTCTCTGGATGATATGTTTATTCAAATTTAAAAAAAAAGAGAGAAAGTGGGGTGGGGGTGAAGGAAGGAAGGAAGGAAGGAAGGAAAGAAAGGAAGGAAATAATCGAAAGGAAAAGAGGAAGGAAGGAAGGAAGGAAGGAAGGAAGGAAGGAAGAAAGGAAGAAAGGAAGAAAGAAAGAAAGAAAGAAAGAAAGAAAGGAAGGAAGGAAGGAAGAAAATAATAGAAAGAAAGAAAGGAAGGAAGGAAGGAAGGAAGGAAGGAAGGAAGGAAGGAAGGAAGAAGGAAGGAAGGAAGGAAGGAAGAAGGAAGGAAGGAAGGAAGGAAGGAAGGAAGGAAGGAAGGAAGAAGGAAGGAAGGAAGGAAGGAAGGAAGGAAGGAAGGAAGGAATTGCATTTGGTTTTGGTTTTGGTTTATTCCTCATTTCAGTTCCTTGTTTGAGCAAAGCTTTCTGAACAGCACCACACTGACACACTGTTTATTTGTCCTCTATTCAGCATTCCATTAAATGTAACACACACACACACACACACACACACACACACACACACACACACACACACACACACACACACACACTTTACTACTACTGTAATGGAGTACAGGACATGTGATGACCTCACAGTTTTGTTCCGGAGCTGTCTCCTATCTGACCTCAATCTGGTGTTTTCTGCCGAAGCCATAGATGAGAAACAAACTGCAATATTTGTTGTATTGATCCACGGGTTTAGTAATAAATCGCTCTGCTTGCACATGCTGTCAGAATGTCCTCGTCGTCATCCTGTTCCTCATCCTCGCCTGACAGCTGCTTGATCCATCGCAGTCTCCTCCTCTCATATACAGGTTTCATCTATCTTCAGTAAAAAAAAATGGGTGTGTAAACTTGTAATGTCACCCGCAAAAAAAAAAAGGTCAAGGAGTGTCACTGAGTGTCAGCAGGAGCACAAGGAGTTGTAGAAGATACAAACAGACTGTCCATGAACGGGGAAGTGACAGCAAAGTGCCATGTAGATTAACGGTCTCCTGACTGGCATGCGACATGTGTGCCGTTTATCAGTAATATTAATAGTAACATACTGCTTTGTGTAGTACCACCATGCTAGCATCCATCTTTATACCTTTAACATTTAAAGTCCCGGTTTGACTTTAACGCTCCTCGTAATGCTAAGTACTGCTGCAGAAGGTAGGTCTCTAGATGTTCAAAGACTGCTAGAGACTCAGCTGTTCTGGCTTCAAGTGGAATTTCATTCCACCACCAAGGTGCAGAACAGAGAAGAGTCTTGATGCATGTTGTTAACGTACCTTGAGAGATGGTGGTAACAGACGAGAGTGGTAGAGGCTGGATGGAGCATGGTGCACTGTATCATGAGAAAAGTGCCCTGAGGTAGAGAAAAGAAAAGCAGGGTTGATTATCTGTGGTTGCCCCAAGGTAGTGTGCACTGACTGAACCTGAGATTGAAGAGCTATACAGTTGAATTGCCTGAAAATTTTAATTGACCTTAAAATGTAATCAACGCTGCTGCAGCGCTGTGCAAAATCACATTGTAAAAATACATTGAACACTTTTATTGTATTTTATTGTCTTCCTGACAGAGTGTTTGGGTCGAAGGACACATTTCCACAGAAAGAGAAGGCAGAGGCTTCGAACCAGACAACTGGACCTCAAATCTAATAAACGCAGACGCTCATCAAGCTTTTCTTGAGAAGCTCAGAAGCGAGCAGAAGCCAGAGGACGGGTCTGTGGACAATGAGGGCCTCCAGCCCTCAAACCAGCAAGCCAAAAGGCGTCCGGCTTTTAAACCCGGAAAACTGAGGAAGATGTTTGGCTGGGGAGATTTCCACTGCAGCGTCAAATCCACCTTCCTGGAACTTCTCATCAAAGGGAAGATCGTGGACCACGGGAACGGAACCTTCAGCGTCCACTTCCTGTGTAATAGCACCGGCGTCGGGAACGTCAGCGTCGGCTTAGTGCCGTCCCCCGAGGCGGTGGAGTTCGGACCGAGGCGGCGGGAGGTCGAGGAAACCGTGGAATCGAAGCTGTTTAACTGCAGGGTCGCGTCAGAAAAGTTGGAGCAGAGCACAAAGGGCGTGCGGTGCAGCTACGACCCGTCAAAAAGCTGTGAGCATCGTCAGACCCACAGTCGTGTTTCCTGGCTGTGCTCCAAGCCGTTCAAGGTCATCTGCGTGTACGTGTCCTTCCACAGCGTGGACTACAGACTGCTGCAGAAAGTCTGTCCGGATTACAACTACCACAGCGATGCTCCCTACTCCCGCTCTGGATGATCGGATAGACCACAGATACCCGAGAGGACAGTCAAGACCCTAAGACATCAATACAATTCTGTACCCACTTCCAATTCTGTTACTTCAATGGAAAGTTCATCTTGAAAACAAACATTCAGAATGATCGTGTAGAAATTCTTGTGTTAGTGTTAAACAACATGCAAGCTAGCAAGCTACTGTAGCTAGCAGTTATGCTAGTAAAAAAAAATCCTAAGTAATTGTTTATTATGTTGTGCATTTATTATAATCGCGATCTACAAGACTACAGTCATGTTCTCTCCAGTCCTGAACCCTCACTCTGTGTGTCTCACTACATTTAATGTACACATGATGGAAAATGTACAATGCTAGTCACGTCTTGGTCCAAACAAAGCTTTTTGCTACATGCTTGTCGTTTGCTTTTCTGTTCCTGTTAAATCTCTGACTACATTTAGGACACCATAGACATCAATTAGCAAAGAACAGAATCCAAACTTAACCGAGACGATGAATTCATTAAAGCTGCTGTCTGTCGCCCCGTTCTAATGATGGACAGATTCCATATAAGACTTTTTGGTGTGTGTTTTTTTTTTTGAGTGGACACGTTTTGCACGCACACACACACACACACACACACACACACACACACACACACACACACACAAACGCTGTGGCACTTTGTTGAAAACGAAGCTGTTCTTTATCACACCGTGTCAGCAACCTCGTCTGAAAATTCTCCCCAAGTGCTTCTTTTCTCTCTGATGCCCTGTCTGCACATCTGTCACCACTGACTTTGACAAAACAGTAAAAGTATTTTAGAAGACAAATTTCCCATCGGTATGAAGCAAAGTTGACGAGAACGCACACGGGTATAACGTCGCGAACACGCCGCCCGGTTTAACACCCGAGGAAGGGTTTTGGGAGGAACTTGAGGCCTTGACGAGGCACCACCTGGTGCCCTAGACATGTACAAAACGTCAAGGTTTCGCCGTGTGTAACGTGTCACAAGATGCAATCTGTTTTCTGATAAACTGTTTTTAACTAGATTCCAGACAGGACACACATCAACTTGTCTCGTTTGTCTTAATTATTGGTGTCAGAGGAAAAAACATCACATCAGCTTTCCAAGTGAGGAATCACACATGCTGTCTCTCAGATGTACTTGATGGAGCTGATAATGAATTTCAACATGACTGTAGTTTTTTTTTTAGTCCATAACTTCTGAATTTAAGAGCAGACATAAAATAGAAAAACAATGCATTCACATTAAAATGAACAATACATTATGTATTTATATATATGTTACTGTACTGAAAAAAAAATCACACTGATATAGGAATATGTATAAGAATCATGGGACTTTATGATATGCAGCCATTTGCTAAATCACTGCACAGTAAAATAAGAATATATCAGATGACGTTTTTTCCTCTCGTCTAGGACAGACAGATATCAATGGTCAATATCCTGAACAGTACTATGGCTATGGTGGGGTAATTTAAGTTCCTGGTATCTTTCAATTTTGAGCACCAAAAGTGGGAGACCCATGAAGAAGCCTGAGCACGAGGGAGCTGCTGATGAACTTTTACTCAACCTTTCTGGTTTGTTTCAGCTAATAAGGCAGACATTAGAAGGCTACAGAGGACATCCTGGTCTGCTAAGAAGATGATCTGTGTTGGCCATGTTTGCTGGTCACTGTGTCTGCTGGAAAACTGAGTTTTTATTTAGTTTGCTGTGACCTTTGGCACCTCCCTCACAATCGCTTGTTTTGGCTCGTCTTCAGATAAACTTCCTTTCTGTTCCCAGACAAAACTTTGCCTAAACCAGCTTTCGTGGAAGGTCAGCTCGTTGTTCTCACAGTGCTTTCTCTATTCCATACATGGACTCATACTTGTCTTATCACATTATTGTTTCCCAGCCAATCATTCATCAGTGTGATATTTACATTTTGGTGCAAAGTCATAATAAAGAGAGACTTTGTTAGTAGAATCTGTGTGTTTGAATGATCTTTGCCAGCTTTCTCTCAAGCTTAAGAGAAGAAGGTGTTCAGCAGGGCGACGGCTCTTTTCTTCTCTCATCCGCTTGTTCTTTCAGGACATAAGCCTGGCCACGTGAATCTCACCCAGATTAGAAAACTTAATTTTATTTTGTGTAACTGGATCTAACAGTTTCCTGGTGTCAGAAGTGGAGGTGAGGATGGTTTTTTTTGCCTCTGGGTAGATGCTTGTAATCCCAATTAAAAAACACATGCTTACTCTGTGTAATTTTTCTACAGCCTTCTGAAAAGTCAATTGGTAATCCTTAGACCCGTATAAAGTTAGAGACCTGGAATCTCATTCCCACCTCACTTCCAGTGTTCAAGCTCAGATAGACTCCTGAACCAACAGGACTAAAATAAACCTCCTGGAGATAATAATGAACGATGACCGAGGTGACTGACTTGAGGGGATAATATTTTGCATACTTCCTGTAAAATGAGGCCACAAAAACAAATTATAGTCTCTTAAAACAAATTAACTCTTTCAGAGGACCCTGAATCATGAGAGGAGATTTGATGTGTGTTAGTGAGGACAGTCAGGAAAAACTAAATATTTCACCGGTCACTATATTTAACATGGTAGTACACGGTTTTGTGTGTAGGGGCAAAGATGTGGGTAGTTTATTTCACTTTAATTATGATGAAATACGTTCTAATTATATAACTTGGCTTGGCTGTGAAATCTCTATATATAAAGAGCCAAATGGGACTCGTGTCATGAATCGATTCAGGATTGTATTGTATAAGAAAGAGAAAGAGACCAAGGAACAAGGAACCGATTCGTTCCACACGAGTCACTTGTCAGCTGAAAGAGGGCGGGGGACGTATGTCGGCGTGACGTCATGACGCACGGCCATCAGCTGGGCTTTTGACAGCGGGACAAGCGGAGGAGAGAAAAACAGGAGAGATGCTTTAAAAAGGAAAAATATAAAGATAAAGAAACACACAGCAGTTTGAAAGGAACGAGGTAAAAAAAAAAAGCAATTAATTAGTTTATAGTCTGTTACGGTTTTTATTTATTTGTGGTTTAATGCCGGACCGGAAATAGTGTTTATTTATCTTGTGTATATAAATGCGGCAGAACATCAAAGCGAGAAAAAGCTCATTATTTTATAAACTACAGATAAGTATATAATTTAGTGTGCATTTGGTCGTGTGAAGGAATATTAATAGATGTAAGGGAAAGTGTTTGTGCAGCTGCTCAAGCGGTTTTACTGCAGGTGAATGAATAAATGATGAATGCAGAGGCCTTAGTGGTTAATATGCGCATGCGCAGTAGGTAGTAGATTGACAGTGCTGAACCTGATACCTGTGTGTGTTTGTGTGTGTGTGTTAGAATGTGTGTATTACATTATTCCCAAAAGTCTATTCTCTTCATTTTATAGTGTTGCACTGCTATCCAATCAGATTTCAGCCGTCACATCACATATGGGTCCTGCAGAAATGTCCAGTGCAAGCTCTTGCTAGATTCAAACCCATGCCGCTTAAAGCTGTTGCTTCAGATTTCGAGTCAGCCATCTAGCAGACGTTCAATAACATCTGCATTTTTCACATCCTTTGTTTGGACTATAAGAGAGCTCACTGGTCAGATCTCGCAAACCACATCTGTAGCAAACTGCACAAGCTCAAATACATTCGTGTGGATTTAACAGATGTTCTTTTATTCCACATTGGCTGACAGAGAAGAAATTTATTTGGTTGCAGATACACTTACAAGCACGTTTTAAAGACTTATAAAGAAAAGATGGACGTTGTGAGGAAGAAGTCAGTTGTTAAGCTTTTTCATGAACAGTTTCTACTTTCCTGTAGAACTGAACAAAAACACAACTTGCCTTCGTTTAACCCGAGGTGGTCCTCCTGCTGGATTTAACTTTTCCCAGTCATTATCCGTCCTGTTTATGCACATTTTTGCCCGTGAGACAGATGTGTGCTGTAACAGAAAGAACTGAATTGTGTATGTTTGCCCGTGTTGATTTATTCCCCTGTTCGTATGCATTTCCTCTTTCAGCTCGTTCGGAGACATGGACGGTGGACACTGGTACGTATTTGAACATATCATTCACTAACGACAGAGCGTTATCCTCGTACAGAAGAAGAGCGAACGCTTTCCAGGTAATGAAGTATTTTTGCGTTCGTTCCGACAGCGGTCACGCCCGGGAGAACCTCGAGCACTTGCTCCAGACTCAGGACTCCTCGGTGGTGAACAGGTTTCAGCAGAAGTTCTGGAAGACCAAACAGACGCTGATTAAAGTGACGGGGAAGAAAGAGGACGAGCACGTGGTGGCCTCGGACGCCGACCTCGACGCCAAACTGGAGGTGGGAACAGACCGAGGTGTTGCGTGAGACGTGAGACACACGTTTTTTTAATGCACTGTGTTTCTCCATGGCAGGTTTTCCACTCGGTTCAGAGGACATGCATGGAGCTCCTCAAAGTCATCGAGCAGTACCAGAGGAGGATCTGCCGTATGTAGTGTTTTTCTTTCTTTTCTAGAACACATCACGTGCTCATATAAACGTCCTGGTTTGATTACCGTTTCTATGGTAACGGGTCATTCAGGGCTGCTTTAATTCGACTCTATGTTTAATTGCTGACCGAGAGACGTTTCGTTGGGAGTGAAAAGGGAGGTGTGGCAGCTTAATGGTTAAGGCTTTGGACTTTGAAACAGACGGTCATGAGTTCAAATCCCAGCACTATCAAAGCAACCACTGATGGGCCCTTGAGCAAGGCCATTTACTCAACCTCTCAGTTGTAAGTCTGCCAAATGCGGGGAATGAAAATGAGTAGATGTTTATTGTATTGTCTCCAGTGCCAGCGTTTTTGTGGTTTTTAGAAACATGGTGAGCTGCATTTTTTAAATCACTTTACCTTCAAGAAAGAAAAGAAACACAAATGGCTTGAACACGTCTCCCACTATTGAGCGTAATAAAAAATAATACCTTTCCTGTTTTAGCCAAAGATCGTTAGAGGAACATAATGAACTTTGCCGTTACTCCGTGTCAGTTCTGTCTCAGGAGGAAAACGAGTTGGGACGTTTCCTGCGCTCTCAGGGAACCCAGGACAAAAGCCGAGCTGGGAAGATCATGCAGGCGACGGGGAAAGCCCTCTGCTTCTCCTCTCAGCAAAGGTGAGGGTTTGACCGAGCTACTTCTTTCAACACACACACACACAATCGGTTATAACAGATTTTATTTGCTTTGTAACAGCTAACATGTCTCATTATTCTTATTGACTGATTAAATGTAGGAATTTAATTCAAAAGATGATTTAAGTTACAAAAAATGCCCATAATAGATCAAAATAAACGTGTTGGAAAAGATTAATGTCTGGCACTGCTGTGAACTGACCACCACACAGAATATGAAGAATATCGTCTAATTATTGAGAAATATTATCGAGATGTCAGACAGGGACAGTCACGGTGTGCCACAGTCCTCTCATAATTATTGCTTATGTAATAAAATAATTATTGCGATTGATGTATGTATATGTTTGTAATTTTAATAGTTTGAAAGCGACAATGATTGCGTAAAATAAACGTCGTTCTAATAAGGCTTATGGTTTCGAACCCTTCCAGGCTGGCGTTGCGCGTCCCGCTCTGCCGCCTGTACCAGGAAGTGGAGACGTTCCGCTACAGGGCCATCTCAGACACGTGGCTCACCGTGAACAGGATGGAGCAGGCGAGGACCGAGTACCGTGGAGCTCTGCTATGGATGAAGGACGTCTCTCAGGAGCTGGACCCCGACACGCACAAGCAGATGGAGAAGTTCCGCAAAGTACGAGTCGTTATGGCAGAACGCTACCGAGTAACGACGGTCAGAGTGTCGGGGTGCCGGAACGGTTAAAGGTCCGGCGTGTGGTTTTTTTTGGGGGGGAGGGTTTGGCGCCCTCTATCGTACGAGACACATTTTACAACTGCAAAGAATTTGTTATTTTGCTTGTAATTTATTTTGTACAAATTGTTTTCAGAATGTAATTACTGGTTTGCAAATATTAAGGATGATATGAGAATTGCTCCAAAGCAACTGAGGACAAACTGTGATTTATTCCAGCTCTAGAAAAGGGTAAAGCACAATTAAAACCGATCCAAAAAAATACAGACCGGACCTTTAAAGTAAAACGTACATCAACGAAGAATCGTTCGCTAATGAATGGTGTAATGAATCGCTGGAGGAATCATTTTAGTTCCCGACCTTCTGATCGGTAACTGATTCCAAACAGACACGAAACAGCAGATGCGATGTCTTTAGGGAATTGTTGCTAAACGGTTTTTTTTTGTCTCGTCCCCCCGGCATGCAGGTGCAGGCTCAGGTGCGTGTCAGTAAGACCGGCTTCGACAAGCTGAAGACCGACGTTTGTCAGAAGGTGGATTTGCTGGGAGCCAGTCGCTGTAACCTGCTGTCTCACGTCCTCACTAACTACCAGGTGCGTCTCTCCGTCTTGATGAGATTCGAAAAACCTTTCACGTGCGATTTTAACGGATTTGACTCATGACGTTTTTCAGACCACCCTGTTGCATTTCTGGGAGAAAACGTCTCACACCATGGCCGCCATTCACGAGAGCTTCAAAGGCTGCCGGGCGAACGAGCTCTCGGCGCAAAAGGTCAGAGTCTCGCAGAACGTCCCTGTTTAATTAAGAACGAAGTTTTATAAAAGATTGTAGAAGTTTGTGGCAAACTGTAGCAAGAAAAAAACCTTCTCGCTGAGAAAACCGTGAGAGGAACCAGACTCGTAAGAGAACCCGTCCTCATTCGGGTGGCACCGAATGTCGGACGCTTAAATACAGAACCGTTCATGCAAACTGTGGCCTAGAGCCATTGTAGCAGACTGATAATATTAATTCCAATCCAAATCCATCCTCAAAGTTCTTGAGTTGCTCAGTAGCTTCAGGGATCTTTAGGCTGTTGATTTTGAACCATTCCATGTGTCTCCAATTGCAGAGAAAATCCTTAATAGAAATCTATTTGACGTTTGTTTGGTTTGTTTCAACCAATCACGCACGCAGGAAAACGAAGGATCCAATAAGGGAGCGAAGAAACGGACAAAGCAAAAAATCGAGAAGAAAACGGGGGGCGAGGGGTCGCGTCCCACCATCGAAAACACGTGAGATTTTCTCCCATCGTTCCAAGTTTCCCTTTCGGTGTTTGCAGTTTGACACAAGCGTTCGCTGTGTTTTTCGCAGGCTGATTCAGGTCGAGGACGAGGATCCGAATCGGGGCGCGAACAGGACAGGTAGAACAGTACATTATTGGACATGTATGCAGCATGTTATAAGCGATACATGAAATTGAACCTTCTAGAAAATCGATCTCCTCAAAGCGATTGAAAAATTATCTTCAGGAGGTGGCGTCGGAGCTCAGGAGGTGGACGGGGAGACGGCGCTCACGGAGTTCCTCGGCTCGGCGGAGGACACTGATTTCTCGCGAGAGTGGATGGACGTGTTTGGGGACGACGAGAGCGCGGCTGAAGGCTCGTCTGAGGTCGCGAAGGCTCGGCCCGATGAGGAGGAGACGTCGTTCTTTCTTCCGTCACAACTCCTGGACCGGAACCTCCACGACCTGCAGTCGGGTACTTTAGAACACCGAACGACATCAGATGCAAAAAACAAACAATAACATTTGATATTAAAAATAATATATAATATATATATATTAATATTAATATATTAATAATTTATGTCTCCTTTATTCTAGAACGGACCACAGGCAATTCACAAATCTCCTTAGGGACGAGCGATCAAACAGCTGGCGACGAGCAGATCGCATCCAAACCGACGGCGAGAGGTAGTGCACGACTCCTCAATGACACCACACTCTATACGTGTCCACTGACACGTTTCCATTGATTAAAGAATAAACTTGCGACAACAGGAGCGAATATCGAGCATGTGCTTTGAAGTAGGGCAAAGTTTTCAATGCCAGTGGAGAAAATGCTCCGGATTCCACAGATTTAACAGAATCCAAGCAAAAATCCTTCAGCTTCAATATTCATCCCGTCCTTTTATTAGCTGTCAAGTCTTTGATAATAACCGCTGACCCCGTTTTGTTTGCATCTGATGACGTGGTGCACTTCTTATCGCAAGCAGTTCCTTTTCTCCACTATAATCTTGGTTTTATTTTTCCCAAGAATCCCATATCAGAAGCGTATCCTGTATTAGGCCCGCATCTTGTTTTAGTGCAAGGTTTTAATCCGAGGTTAAGGTTTTGATTACTATTTTAAGGTTTTTTTAAGCTACAAACGTAATTAGTTTGACCAGTCATGTGTGTGTTTGTTGTTCAGATCGCTCCACGTGGTTCGAGCTGCTGGCCGAGCTGGATCCTCTCTCCAACCCGGATGCGGTCGGCAGAACGGACAAGGAGCAGGAGCTCTTTACCGCGTGAGAGCCGAGTCTTTCCGAAAAATCCAGTCCTCTATTGGGGGGAGGACACTAGGTTAAGCGCCATACACTCCCAACGAGGATGGACACGTACCCACTCACCGCATGCTTCGAACGTCAGATCAATAACGGAAAACAACCCTAAAACAGTGCGCGTGAACCTGCTGGAGTTTTGATTTTGTACCTTTTTCCTTATTTAAACACTAAAGGAGGCTTTTAAAAAATCAGACTTGTCAGCGGTTTTGCGCAAAAGGTTTGATTGCGTTTGGCTTCGAGTGCGACACCTATAAGAGGTTTTCTGGAATCCTAGAAGCACTGCAGGGTCGCAGTTATATTTTATTACTATATATATATATATATATATATATATATATAGTTGTATATAAATCCCATCCGAGACCGAATCTAACGCTGAACTCCAAGTCGAACGTGTCGTCCTACACCACGAAACAAAAGTCGCCAAACATCCGTCTATTATTTGTTATTTCCGAATATTTCGTGAAGTATTTTGCACGTTTAACGAAGGCACGTTTGTATAACTGCGAAGCATTACAGTTTGTTTCCACGTCAACGCCGCAAGTTGCTTTTAAGTCGTAAAAACGGATGGGCTTCTTGCGCTCATGTACCGTAATTAACAGAACTTTATTGAGAGCATGAATGTGGTGTATGAAATAAAAGCTTGTTTCAAACTGAAACCTCTGTCTTGAACTCTTACATGTGCAACAGTCAGATCGAGCGAGATCGACCGCACTGCATTCAGTCCTCATGTTCTACTAGATTTTGTGGCGATTCATTCATCCACAAGGGTGTTAGTAAAATCAGGTACTGATGTAGGTGAGGTGAGGAGGCCTGGGGTGCAGTCAACGTTCATCCCAGCGTTGATTAGGGTTGGAGTTTGATAGCAGGAGATCGTCCACCCCAGATCCATGACATCAGCAAAATAATAATCAAACGACATGAAGATAACGTTAACGGTTTACTCTGGACTTTTTCCAAAGCACTAGCAGAAAGTGAGGGAACTTTTACGGCGATAACGTTTACGGCATACGCCCTCATCCGGAGAGTCGCAATCATCTCATTTATACAACTGAGCAATCGAGGGTTCACGGCCTCGCTTAAGGCCGCTACGGCGACAGCTCGGTGGTGCCGGGGATTCAAACTTATTGATTTAAAATTATTGATTTACTACTATTTGTAACAGGAAGTAACGAACAGTGAATTATGTATAGTTCCCACATTGTTGAGGTGCTCAAATGTTCCCGGGGAAACTGTTGATAGCATCAACATCGGTAACTTCACAGATCTTTAATCTGTTCATGTAGCACAACGATTTATTTTTCAATCAGGACTGGACAGGGACACAAAATCGGCCCATTGCAGACGATCACAAACACTACCATCTTTGCACGCCCTCGAACATATACTCATTCCATAAAAGCACTAAAGCCATATAATAATAGGTAGGAAAGAGTGCGAGTTGACATTAAATATTTTTACAAAAAAAAAAAGTAATTTATTAATACAATGAAACTAGAATCCACACTGATAAATCCTAAAGCTAGTTCTGACATCCATCTAGTATGTGCCTGTGTGTTTGAGAGAGAAAGAGAAGAGAATGATCAATTGTGGGTCAGATCACCATTTTCCATTGTTTAGTGTTAAATAAACTGTAAACTCACTTAGTCAAATGCGTGCGGTCACCCATTTACCTGATTTTCTCTCGAAGTTTGATATACTGTGTGTTCAGGCAATTTTTTAATGAGCACATCTTTTTTTTAATGGAAGGTTGTGAATGATGTGTATGGTGTGTGTTGCCATCCTAAGTATAGTCTTGAATGTGTTATGAAATGTGACTGACTTTGTTGATGTCCTGTAGCCCAATTGATGGTGACTTTGAAAGAAAAAAGACCAAAAGAATGAAAGAAAGTAAAGTCTAATATGTGTCCTGAGGTGTCCCTCCATGTCCATTTTCAGTAGGTGGTGTTGTTAAGAGAAAAGGTTGAACTGCTTGTGTGCTTCTGTTATCAAATATTTGATTTAATTTGGCAAAGAATGGCGCTGGGCTGCACGCAAGCTTTTTATTAATTGTCTGCTTTTGTTTTTTGTGATCAGGACAGAAGATGCTGGTGATGAGGCTGTAGAACAAGTTTGAGGTGTGGTTGCTTTTTGGCTGTCCATCAGATGTTGTCTGAGGGCACCAGGTTGCCGGTCGTGTCCAACTGCATGCATTTACAGGTACAAGCTGAAACAGGGCACTCGCTGTGGTCTCTGAAGAGGAAGAGAAGGAGAGGGATGGAAGTATAGAACTAGACACTTGACACTACTGAAGGAAATTGTGGGCAGGTTGGCTCTGAAGGGGGTTCATCCCTGAACAATGCTGGCTAAAGAGGGAACAGACTTGTGCGACCATGTCATGGCCTGGTTACGCACCTACCTGGACAGTTTAACCTTCCTCCTAAATGATCCCGATTGAAAAAGTGGTTGCTCTGATCGGTCATTAGATGCACTTTTGTCTACCTGCACACAGGCCCTCAAACTAACTGGTTTCTAATCCTGATTTTTCTAATCCCTGTGATCCAAATGAAAGGCACTCTCACCTGAACCAGCTGAGCGTGTGACCGGCGTGGCCTCCGTGTCGACAGTTGTGGCACCAGGTGAACCAGTTGTTGAACTGAGCCAGCTTCTTTTCTCTCGGCAGGTCTGCTTTCTCGTCAGACTTCCCCGCACCTGCCCGAGGGGAGAGCGACTCCGTTGGTGCCGCAGAACTGCGTGTTTTATCGCCTCGTCGATTGGAAACTACCCTCGGTGGTGTCGCGCGTTTAATGAAGGTTAAAGAAGGAAAAACCCGTAGAAATTTAAGCAACCTATAAAAAAATTGAGACTCCCTGGAACACGATGTCCCTGGTTCTCAAATGAACATTAAATCAAAGCAGATAAGTTCCTCAGTGAAATACCCGGTTTGGTAAAGTGTACAGACCCTCGCGTTATTACTACTGCAGTAGTACCGATTGCTTTTGGAAAAGTGTTTCTGACACGCCTCTGGGGCACACGTGGAGAAAAGCGCACGGTGGACGTCCAACGTATCCCTCCGACAGATGGGGCAAAAGTACACGCATTCTTCACTGGAGTAAGAGTACAGACACTCGGGTTTTAAAAGGCTCTGCTTATAGTTGAAGTACTGACTATACCTTAGTAAAGAACTACAAGCTCCGACTTGTACTTAAGTAAAAAGTAGCCATTACTACGATCTGTTTCAGCATCGCACCGCCAACTGGACCTCACTATTGTAAATGGTTTAAAGTAATTACGCCGTTTCCAATGACGTACATCATCAGGACGCCGCTCGGAACTTTGGCCACGTTTCCAAGCGGACGGTCAATGAGGTGATACCGGAGAAACTGCACCTCTTCTAACTTTCAGATGGATTCCATAAGCGGAGAATGTTTTCGCCGTGACTTGGTTAATTTAAAACTAGAGGTTTCAAATTTCAAATTTAGTTAAAACTAAATTAACGAGTCTGGTTTTAAAATGAAGTCTCTGCCGGCCGGCAAAAAGCACTACGCCATCCTTTTCACGGCGAACACAAAGCGCTACATTTGCGAAAAGCAGAAGACTGCTGCAAGTCGTCGTGGAGCTCTTCGGTCGGAAAATCTAACGCAGAGTAAAAGATCGAGGTTCCGTTGTGCGGGAGATGCGTTAGGCTTCGTATACCGAGCGTGTGCCGGTCATGCGGTTACCTGCGCGGGAGGATGCCGGCGTTCCCATGTTCATGAGGCACAGGGCGCAGCGCGGCAGGGGTTTTCTGCAGCCCGGACAGCTGGTGACCTTCGACTTGGCGGGCGAGCCGCCGACCCCGTACTGACCGAACCCGCGACCCTGGTGGGGTGCGGCTGAGCACCCGAATGATATGGACTTCCCGCAGAAGTTGCAGCTCACAAACACCTGAGCAGACGCAAAACACAAAAAATGTCTTATGACGGCTTTCACGCAAAGCTTACGAGAAGTGAACAAAAGACAGGGTCTTGCCTGAGCGAGAGGCTTGGAGCTGGGGTCCAGCTTGCTCCTGTGGATGTCGAATTCGGCCCGCTTGTGCCAGAACCTCCAGGCGTCCAGCAGGTCTCGGTAGTTCTCGATCCAGCACTGTACGCGTGCGTCCTTCACCACTTCAGGGCTCGATCCCTGACCACACACACAACGAGCCTCAGTGACACTTTTGCTCTTAGAGTGTCTTAATATTTATAATAACAATTTAATATAAATAAAGTTAAATAAATATAAATATAAAATATATTTTATAAATATATGATTCTAAATGAATAAATTATACTGTTAACATGCTGTTTTGCATCTCTCAATTGTTGCTCTTGCTGTAGCTCAGTGTTGTGTGATGTAGATCTGTGTTCTGTCACGCTTATTATCCTGTTTTCTTGGTTAATATTCAGATTAGGGCTGTATATACAGATTATTTTAGTAATTATTTAGTAGTACTGATTATTCTAACGATTCAAGTAATCAGATAAGTACTTTTTATTCATGAAAGAGCATTAAATATACAATAGAAATAAGATGCGTCTCTGAAAAATGCTTAAGGTTTTTCTCGCAATTCTGACTTTATTTCCCTTCAACATCCAACATTTGATGGTTACACCTGTTGCCTACCCTGAGCATGCAGAAACTGGCGGTCTGCACGTCTCCCGTGTGGTCCACGTAACTCTCCATCAGGTCCACCCCGTCCTTGGTCAGGCCCGTCAGCAAAATGCCCTCCAGGTTTCCCGCCTCCTTCATCTCGTCCGTCAGCTTGTCGACGTACCGGGACAGCTGGGGCGCAACAAAGAAAAGAAGGGGAGGAAAGAAGAAAGAAAAAGAAAAAACGAGAATGAATATACTTATGCTTGATCACATGCTTTTTTAATTTGATTGTAAAACAATACGTTTTTTTTCGATGCTACGTAAGTAACTTATACTTTAAAAAAATAACTCATCGTGGGAACGTTTCGTACCTGGTTGTCGTTGAGGAACATGCAGGCGAAGGCCACCCTGTCTCTCACGGCCACGCGGCTCTCGTACTGTTTAAAGATAGAGAAATGGAGACTTATTGCCACGTCTGGTCGCCATGCCCGTTGCCGCGCTTCTCGTTACCTACCAGCACGCCATCGTACGCCCCCGCTTCGCTGGTCAGGAACGCGAACATGGAGCACAGGTAGGGCTTTTTCAGCTGCAGCCTCAGTGAGCCGCACATCTCCCTCCACAGGGAGTTTTTCTCGTCCGTGTATCCCGACAGAGCCATGGCCACCACGTTCAGGTTCGGGTCGCCTGAACAAAACAGTTTTTGATTCAGTATGCGTTACTTATAAAGAGATTACTACGTTGTTTCTTTTTTTAAAAAGTGGCTTTTTCGGGGTAGTCTCGCTTTACACCACAGTACATGGAAAACTCACGTTACTCAGGCTCAAAACGTGTGAAAATGTGTCCGCGTCTTTCAGTCTGAGTCTCCATAAACGGTCGAATGAGACCAGAAATGTTCAGGCATACCTTTTTTCGTACCGGTTCTCTATTTTCTTTTTGGTAAGTGTTTTGTAACTAATAAAGAAAAAAGAATCTCAACTCCTGTTTTCAACTCCGAAACCAAAACAGTAAGATTTACGGGACAGTTGAAAACAGGGTGTCCGAGCGATAAAATACGATCCTCGAGTTTCTAATTGGTTCGGTCAATTACTTTCGAGTCTACGCAAAACGGACAGGCGTGTAAAAAGTCGTTTCCAGTCAATGTGTTTTTGTTTTTGTCGAACCCATCAAACGAAAGCCCAAAGTCTACTCTTCGGCCGCCTCTCCACTTGCTCGAGTCAAACAGCGCTGAACACGGACCTGTATTTCGATGCAAACGGACTACGTCTCGCGCTTTTAAATACGGAACTCGCAAAGAATCGTAATCCGAAATCAACTGCTTAATAAACGGAGTCTGCAATAAAACTGGTACCTTTTTCCGCCTGAGCGCCTTTCTGGAGGATCTGGATGGATCGGCGGATGTCGAGGTTGAAGAGTGCAACGGAGGCGGCTCGCTCCCACTCGCCCTCCTGCTCAAGAGACCTGAGAAACGGCTCAACGTCTACGTCCGGCCCTCGTCCGATCCAGCCGCACAGCCGCAGGGCCAGGCCACGCTCCTCGCCATGGTACTGCGTCGCATCCGCCGTCCTCTCCGAGCCCTTCCAGCGGCGCCGTGACTCCGTCGTGCCTGCGGGAGAGACGTGGGTCTCGAGGTCGAGGTCGTCATGCCATTTACAGATTCACTTATATATGAGCTACTCACCGGAGCAGGATTTGACTATGTTCTTGATGCCTGAGTAGATCAGAGACTGTTTGTTTCCCTGCTGTCTCTGCTCCGTCTCCTCGGTGTACTGCTGCATAAGTGATACTCGAATAGGAAACATTACAAGTGACTTAGAAAAAAACGACAGTAAACAAGCGACTCGTTATTGGTCTCGTAAAGGATATAATGCAAAGTGTACCAGAGGGACCTGATCTGCGGGTCATTCCCGCCGGCCAGCAAGTGGTTCCTCCACACTTGAACGGTGTCGTGGCCGTAGCGGGATCGAGCGCGCTCCCTCATTTTAGTGGCAACGTCCTTCTCGGCGGCGACGTCCCCTGCGTCCTCAGCGCACTCGTACAGGTGTCGCCCGCACGCCCAGACGAGGTCCGTTGAGGAGCTCCAGGCCAGCGAGACGCGCTCAAACACGGTGAAGTCGCACATGGAGCGGTTGGGCGCCACCACCACCATGCGGTTCTGGGTGGACGGATGCCAGGCAAAGCTGCTTATAACAACGTCGCCTCCTGGCTGCACCCCGCGTTCAATCACCGTGGGCTCGCTTTCATCCGAGCCAACGGGGCCCGCGGGCGCGTGCTGCATGTCATAGAGGCGCACAACGTTGGCGTCGCGCGTCAGGGTGGCCAGGAGGCCAGTGCGCGTCGGACACCACGCCGCTTTGGTCAGGGGCTTGGCCTGCTCAGGGAGCGTGAACACCGGCTTCTCAAATCGCCGCAGGTCCCAGATGGCCACCTGGCCCTCGAAGAAGGACGCCACACGCTCGGGGAAGTGCGGGTCCACCGCGACACCCTGAACGGCTTTGGTGTTCACAAAGGTCTTCTGGCTCGTGTTGCGCAAGTCGAAGATGGCCAGGTTGCGATGCATTCCGGCCAGCAGGAGTTTCGGGTGGTCTCGGGGCAGCCAGCACAGAGACAAGCAGGCGTCGTTTTGTCCCAGCTCGTACAGCGGTTTGGTGGCTGCCGCACACGGGTCGGCGTCTCCGGAAAGGCGCGGCTTCTCGGCCTGCATCGCTTCGGGCGGGTGTCTGCCGCCAACGTCCCAGATCAGCACGGAGAAATCTGCCCGGTGCTTGTCGAGTCCCGCTGCGAGCCAGTTGCTGTCCGCGGGATTCCACGCCAACGTGTTGCACTGGCGCGCGTGCTTTGGCACAAACTCCTTCCCTGTCAGATCCTTGCCTTTGGAGCCGTGGCTCTGCCCGAGGCCAGTGAGGACCACTCGGCCGTTGGCCTGACCCACAGCCAGCAGACACTCCGGCTCAGACTTTGGGTACCAGGCAACGCATTTCATGTACGGCGTGTCCGAGTTGACGGCCAGAAGCGTCGCCGCCGTCTCCTCTGACAGCTGCAGAGCGCCCCCTTTGGCCTCCGAAGCGCCAGCGGGCCCGATCCGGTACAGGCTCAGCTCGGAGTCGCACACAACGAACCGGTCGGCATGATGCGGGGACCACAGGATATCCGGCTTGGAAGCGCTCATCATCGCGTTTGGCTATGTTTGCCGATTTCTAGATGCAAAGTCAGTCGGTCGGACGGGTTTAACTCTTTCAGGATGATTCCATGAATCCGAAAAAAGAACAGGGCACTATGGCTGGTCCGCTACATAGTGAAAATTCTGTGGTTTGGTACTCAGTCTTGTTTGAAACCTACAATAAGATAAGAAACGTATCACCAATTAATCTACATGTATATATAATGAATAAATACACACACACACACACACACACACACACACACACACACAGATAAATACATACATACATACACACACACACACACACACACACACACACACACACACACATATATATATATTAGCGGCGTAACGGTGTGTGTTCATACTGCGCAAACCCGATGTCGCTTTTGGTCATTGCCAACATTTTTATGACAGTCTAGTGATATTAAAATCTTCCTTAAATATGGACATTTGTTAAGAGAATAATAAAATGAACATATCTTTAGAAAATAAAATATTAAGCGTAAAAAAATAATAAAACATTTCTGTATTGCTCAAATGTTAAATATTTAATTTCATTTGTCCATTAATGTAATTTGATTTAATCAATTTAATGCATCAATTTTTAATTGATTACTATATTTAATCGATATAATAAAAGAGGTGCATTGCAATCTATTTTCGTCTATTTTATTTTAACAAAGCGGGAATTTTAATTTAAATGCTTTACAAACAACGCAAACTGTTGACGTTCACAAATGTGAAGAATAATAAACGACGTGAATACAAAATGACAAGCAATTTTATTTTGTGCATTTCGTCCCTATAACTGTACTGAAATTAAATCGTGAACCGTAACTTAAAAATCGAAGTACGTACCGAACTCACGGTTCTGCGATTCACCCAAACATAAGTGTCAGCTACAGTAGGTCCAACATTCATATCGTTTCCAAAGTATCGCGATACTGCGTGATATCGCGAGACTCGCCTTTAACTTTCAATATATTGTAACGTACGTGTCTTTAAAATGTTTTCAGTGGTTTTACCTGAACATAAAGTCTCTACAATCTCCGGTAAATCACCAGACGGCTGTTAGCATGAGCAGGGGGATGATGGTAAGCGATAAGCGGCTAGTTCCGCTAGCCAGTTCCGCTAGCGTTTAGGGAGTTACACTGCAGGAGTTCATCCAAACCCGGTTTGGATTCTGAAACGTTTCAATGCGGATAAACCGTGACCTAGGCGGCTACGAGTCTGAACTAAAGAGGGCTTTTGTTGTAGAGTTTACAAACAAACTTACACACACATTCTCTGGCGGGTCCTCGTCACGTTGATGATGCGCGTGCGTGCTCGCTTGTTGACGTCACGTGACGCCGTCCATAGACAGAGGCGTTTCAGGGGGAACTTTACATGCACTTCATAAGGACCTCATGCAAATCTTCACATGCATGCATGGTGGTCTGGGTGGAAATCTTCATGAGAAATGCTTTGTGTGTGTTTGTCACACACATCCTGAATCAATAGCAACCTGCAAGACATCCCAGTGAACATGTTCCAGAAAGATCTCATCCACCTGTGAGATTTGTGGACTGCAAAAATGCAAGACATCTGCACTGATTTTATTATTAGATTCACTCCAGGTTCTTTGAGAAGAATGTTGAAGCTGATGTCGATACACTATATCGCCAAAAGTATTGGGTCACCTGAGCCATCTCTATGAAGATCTGGTTTACATGGTTTGGAGAGAATCTGGAGTGGCCTGATATAGAGCTCTGATCTCATCCCTTACTGAACACCTTTGGGATATATTGGAACTCAAATTGCACCCCAGCTCTCCTCGCCTACATCAGTACCTGATTTTACTAACACCCTTGTGACTGATGATGTCCACAAGCACATACCAAAATCATCTTGGAACATTTTTTCAGAAGAGTGGAGGGAGCTACATCAGTACCTGGTTTTACTAACACCCTTGTGACTGATGATGTCCACAAGCACATACCAAAATCATCTTGGAACATTTTTTCAGAAGAGTGGAGGGAACTATAAGAGCAAATTGGGACTAACTGTGGAAAGAGATGTTCAAAAAGCACATACCGTACTTATGACTAGGTGTCCGCAAACTTTTGGCAATATAGTGTATAATACTGGAGTGTTGGTCATATATATATATATATATATATATATATATATATATATATATATATATATATACACACACACACACACACACACACACACACACACACACACACACACATAAACACACTGCAGAAGCAGAAAGGCTGTGAATTTATTATTCTTTCATCTCGATCGGTCAGTGTGATTTATGGTTGTCTGTTCCTCCATAAAAATCAGAGGAACAGTGTTTTGTTTCTTTCCAGTTCTTTCCATGGCCTCCTCTGTTTTCTGGCAGCACAGTGTTCCGTTGAGGAAACTCTCGCCCCCGATGTCGAGGAACACAGGGTTTTACTGTAACACCATGTACAAAAATACAGATCGGGAAAAAAACAAGTAGTAGTTGTAGAACTTCATTCATTTTCCCCTGTAACAGGGACAACAGACACCGTTACCAGATGTCAGTATGAATGTAAACACTAATGTCTCTGATTTACGTTTTCGATGTTATTCAAAGTGTTATGGGGTCTCATTAGGCCTGTCTGTCGATAGCAAAGCAGAAGATGTCATTGTTATAATATTGTTATAATAAAAATCGAATATTATAATCGCGGTTTATTCACTACGACTTGTTCATTTGGAGTGTTAAAGTGTTTGTAGAAGTTTTAGAAGAACGCTGGAGGTGAAGGCAGAGGATTTCAGTAATAGCAGTAGATTTCTGTTCTTGGATGATGGAAGTAGAACTTAACCTGAACCTCTGCCTCAGGTGTTGGAGCCCATCTGATTTCAAGTTTCGACACGTGTACAAAGTTATTCAAAATGTTATTTAAAGTGAATGATATATATTTTGTGATTGAATGTATTATTAAATGTGCTTATATTTATTATATTGAGACCATAATTACTTATTAAAGTGGTAGTTGTTTACTCAGTTATTGGACTGAAGGAAAATCTTGTGTGTTTGTTATCTAATGTGTTAGGGATGCCTTTGCAATCCTCTCAGAGTTGCGTTTTCAATGATCTGGCAACCATTAAGATTTTGAGGAGCAGTCAGGACTGAGATCGGAACAGGGACAGTGAGATACCTCCTGCACCATCAGCATGTCAGACCAGTGTGAGCATGTGACAGGATTAGTGCTGTAAACTCACTCGCTTCTGCATGACATAAAAGGTAAGAACATAAAAGATGACAGTTTTTTTGTGGCTTTTGTAGATGACTTGCATCATGTTCTGGGTTTTATTCTTCTGCCCTGTGCATGTGTGCTGTTCTGACTTTAACACTGATTTCAAACTAACACACGTTTATTATAATATCATATACTATCATAACTACAAGTTTATTATAATATCAATATAATATCATGATACATTTAAGTGCTTATAAACAGATTGTGATGGGAAACTGATCATGAGTATTGAATGTTCTCATCATTTAATTGTTAAGAATTAATTTTGACATTGCAATTAGAGATTAATTGCTTTTTCTGGAAAAAAAAATTATTTTACATTTAAGATTTGTTACTATATATATATATATATATATATATATATATATATATATATATATATATATATATACACAATATGGACCAAAGGATATGTGGACAACTGACCACAAGTGCTTTTTAAACATCCCATTCCACATTTAGTCTCATTTGATTTTATTGTAACCTTCTAGGAAGATGTTCCACTAGATTTTGGCATGTGCCTGCAGAAATCTGTGGAGATTGATTCAGCTCCAAGGGTGTCAGTAAAGTCAGGTTCTGGTGTAGGTGAGGTGAGGAGGCCTGGGGTGCAGTCAGCGTTCACATTCATCCCAGAGGTCTTTATTAGAGTTCTATAGTAGGAAATCTTTCCCTCCAACCCCTGTAATGCATATCTTTATGGAGTTGGCTTTGTGCACAGCGGTATCGCCATGCTGGAACTGGTTTCGGGTCTCCAAGTTCAAGTAAAAGGAAATCCAAGGAAAAGTCAAGTGTCTATATAATATATATATATATATATATATATATATATATATATATATATATATATATATATATATATATATATATTTGGAGGGGCAGTTTAGCCCAGGTACTTCTTTGACTGGAGTTTGGCACCTAAACTCAAAGGTTAATATTGCAAACAAGAAAGCTAACATTATTAGCTGTATGCACTCGGCACACTCACCTGTAATTGAGTTTTGAGTGATGAGTTTGGGTGATGAGTTTTCTGAAATGTATAGTGCTGTTCAATTCTCTATTAAACACTTCTAAAAGGACTCTCCAGTGTCAGAGTCTTTAGACACCTCTTGGAGTAAAATGAGAAACAGTGTTATATAGAAGACAAGAGATATGCTTTCTTTAACCTGTTTTCTCTCTTAAGCTTAATATGAAGGCTAAGCCGTGGAGCGTGACACTGCTGAGCTTTGTGGCATTGTTTCTTTTGAGTGACGTCAGAAGTCAAACCAGAAAAAAACAGACGGACAACCTGACCACTGGAAATGAAAACGGTAAACCAAAGTCGTGTGTTTAATCTCATTTATAAGTAGATTTCCAGTCTGTTCGATGTTTTGAAACCTGTAGATGGAAACAGATGTTAAAATCACTGACACCCACGTGTGTTCTTTGTGACTGAATATGTGTTTCCTGAGCAGCGGCCACGTGTGTGCTGGACTTGGCCTTCCTCCTGGACAGCTCGGAGAGTGCCATGCTGTACCGGTTTGAGAAAGAGAAGGACTTTGCAAGCTCGTTTGGCTCCCGCGTGGTGAACATGCGGGTCCACGGCTGGCACTTGATGCCCCGCCTCGCCGCTCTGCAGTACAGCAGTTCCGTGTCCGTCGTGAGGAGCTTCTCAGACTGGAACGGTTTGGACGGCTTCCTGAATGGCGTGACCTCGATGGCCTACATCGGGCAAGGTACGTACTCTTCCTACGCGATCGGGAATGCCACCGGGCTCTTCATACGTGAGACTGACGACCGGAGCGTCAGGGTCATGCTGCTGATGACCGACGGATCCGACCATCCACGGAATCCCAACATCCTGGCTGCCACCAACGAGGCCAAAGGTCACAACATCAGGCTGTTCACCATCAGTTTGTCGTCACAGGGCAGCCATAACAACGCCAAGCTCCGAGCAGTGGCTAGCAGTCCGGCGGAGCGTTTCATGCACAACCTCAATGATCCAGACCTGGAGGAGAGACTCCTTCAGGAGCTTGTAAGCTGATATGAGCAGGGTGATACAATTTCATGATACAGTGTCAGTTTCATTCTTCATATGAATTCTGAATTTTGTGTTTATCATTCAGCATAATGTTATGTTTAATATAATAGTAAAAAAATATGTTCATCGTAAGAGATATGTACATAGAATTATCAGTTTAAGCTCCAGCATCACCAAGCTGCCACTGTTGGGCTTTAACCCTCTCTGCTCCAGGGTGGCTGTACCACAGCTGACCCTGCTTTTAGTCCCGTACGAGATGTCAGTTTCCATGTACATGAATGTCTGGGATTAATGGTCATGTCTGATGCCACAATGGCATGGATTGTGCTGTATTTTGCATTAATAAAGATTCTGAGAAGAAAAAATATCACCCGCATACAAAAGAGAGTGTCGATAAGCTCAAACTTGTGGGCTGAACATAAGAAAAAAAACTCTGCGAGAACAAATGGCTGTAGCGCAGTGTGTGGTAGAATGTTCCAGAAAATCTGTTTGTGTGAATATTTGTTCGATGTTAGTAATGAAACCGAATACAAACACATCATTCTGTTATTCGGATTGAATATAGTAAGGGGTATTCCACAGCCAGGGGACTGGATTCCAACTACTTCCTGTGCTTCATCTCTATTAATGAAGCGGTTGAAGTAAACTCCTAGTGCTGTTTTTCGCTCTATTTCTCATTTAAACGTTTTTCCTTTTCAAAGTTTGTCAAATTCTTCTTGCGCCTCGAGCCGTTTCTAAATCACCGTATTTACTTATACAGTGAATACACAAACTCATTAAGGTTGTTAGGAAATGTGTACAATAGCTGTTTCAAACTGTATGGAAATGGATCGGGATGTTGCTACGGTTATAGCAGTTTATTATCAACGCATTTATTTAGAACGCTGACAAACGCAAACTGGCTGCGTGTTCAAGGGTCTGAACTCATGCCTGAATTCCCACCCAATCAAAATCTAGCATTAAGACCATGGTATAAAAAACTAAATAATTTTACTAAATAAAAATAAATGAATGAAATCTCACAAATGTCCACAAGAAAACTTCAAAAGAAAGTGGAACAATGTCCAAGACGTGTGGAGGTTATTATAACAGAAGATAGATAGATAGATAGATAGATAGATAGATAGATAGATAGATAGATAGATAGATAGATAGATAGACAGACAGACAGACAGACAGACAGACAGACAGACAGACAGACAGACAGACAGACAGACAGACAGACAGACAGACAGATAGATAGATAGATAGATAGATAGATAGATAGATAGATAGATTCTATGTTTATGATTACATGCATCATAATGTTATGTAATCGAATACCATTATGTAATTATGTAACAATGTTCGGACTGAACAGGCAAGAATAGAAATTATTTTTATATTTTTCATTAAAAATTATTTCTAATCTAATTTTCTCTAAATATTTTTTTTTTTCCAGGAAAAAGTGGTCCACAAAGATGTAAGTGTTTTTCCACTTTCACTACCGATTCATAAAACTGCGCATCACACACTTAATATCCAGGTTCTGTTTTCCAGTGCCCACGAGTGCAAGCGTGTGTGTGTGAGAAAGGAGGCAGAGGAGCTCCGGGAAGCCCTGTGAGTGTTTTTGCAGTAATGATTTGTGGTTTCTATAGCGAGTGGTGATGAGGAGTGAAGATGATCTTCATGGGTTTGTTTTAGGGGAAAAAAGGAGATTCTGGTAACGACGGACTGCCGGGACCCAAAGGTGTAAAGGTCAGAGTTAAGAGTTCATTAGCGTTTCTTACTGTATACTGTACTCAGATAGCAGATACACAACTAACACACACACACACACACACACACAAGACTACACTACACTACACTACACTACACTATAAAACAAAGAGTGAAGATTGAATGAGGGTGTGTTCAATGTTTTGTTCAGTAATTCAGGTTCCTTCAAGTTGCTTCCAAAAAACACAACAGAGAACCTAAGAACCTATGAAGGTCCTAGATAATGTAGTACAGTACAGTGTGTAAGCGTGAATCCAGACGTGAAATTAGAAGTGATAATGGGTAATGAATTTCACGTGTCGCCGTACCGCAGGGAGGCACGGGACCGGCAGGACCCCCGGGAATGGATGGGCCTGAGGTAAGTCCTACATAACTGCAGTCTTTATTAGAGATTATTATACAGTAATGTATCTGTGTCTATTGCTATTTGTGTGTGTGTGTGTGTGTGTGTGTGTGTGTGTGTGTGTGTGTGTGATGTGTAGGGAAGACCTGGTTACAAAGGTGATAAGGTAAGAGTTCTATCTCTTACAACACACAAGCATGAACTTCTCTGTCCTGAAGATGACTGGAAACATCACAGCTTTATATCGGACTGTTAGAAAGCACTGATACTGGAGACTCATTCCATAAATGTTAAATAAAACACGCCTTTTCACCTTTTCACTTATCCGTTTACGTGAAACATCGATCACACAAGCCCATATGTAAGCTGTTTCTATAGTAACAGTAATACAGTATAATGACGCTGATAAAGAATATTAACAAACAACTTCCGACCAATCGGAATCCAGGATTCGGTAGCACCCTGGAATAACCTTCATCTTCTGTATAAATGTGGACCAAATACCCAGAGAGCAAGAACAATGGTCAGTTGTATTGGTAATTACATGTTCGAAATATCTGCAAGAGTTGCATCTCGTGCTTTATGTCCTCATAATGCTGTAGAAACTGTTAAAAAACACAATCTTAAATTATCCTTAAATATGTGAGTGTCTTCTAGGGTGACAGAGGACAATGTGGAGCTCCTGGATTGAAAGGAAATAAGGTACATCTCTCTGACCTACTGCACCTCACAGATCAAACGATGATCAGATACGAAATCAAGTGTAATATTGTACTTCTCAGGGAGTTGAAGGACCTCTAGGACCCAGAGGAGTCAGAGGGGAGCAGGTAAATATCAAACCATCATTAGCTTGTTTCATTAATCACCATCTGCGTTAATTTAGGAGAAGTAATGGCACCCGTCCATGGTCCTGCACTTATGGAATGTGAGCAGAGGATAAACTCGTAATCCTGTGGCAGTGCGTGTGTTGACACGGCAAATGCGGAGCTGTGGGACATTATGGTTTAGACTTTGTTCTCCGGGATTAAACTTAGAATGTAAAAATGTAGACACGTCTGGCTTCGTGGATGGAGGAGAGGACCGCTTTATCATAGTCCGCAGCGAGGTCTGAACATCCGAGTCCTCAGAAAGCAGTGATACTGGAGACTCATTCCATAAATGTTAAAAAAAAACACACATCGTTTCACAGGAAAACGTATACATCTTAAATGTATACGTTTTGCACGTTTCTATCTGTTCATGACACACCGATCGCAACCAGAAGCTTTGTATTGTTTAACAATAGCTTTATCCTAACTAACAATGGAGCTAAATCACACACCTCGTTATTGTTGTTGTTCCTACCTCATTCCAGCTAGTCATGTTAGAAAGAATTTGTAAAATAAAAGGAAAACTTCAAGTACCAGCTTTATCTCCGAGAGATAGAAAGCACTGATGCTGGAGAATCCTTCCATCTTCCTGACGTCAAAATATGCGCTACTGACGGAGATGCTGTAACACTTCAAAATACTATTTACTTCATCACTTTTTTGTCTGTCTTTTATTCAGGGCCCCCAGGGGCCACCAGGGGACGAAGGACCTGAAGGACAGGAGGGCCCCAAAGTAAGAACAAAACTTTGTTGAAGCTCTTTTGCAGTGAATAGAGCTACGGTCGTTACGCAACACGCGACACAGTCGGGCATTATCGCATTGACGACACGTTTTATCTGTGGATTATCTACGGCCGCCATTTGGAGGGGACTTCCATACCAAAATAAAATGCTGTGTGACACAAAGAGTGCTTTGAGAATATTCCATACCGTATTGGAAGCTAAATGTGAATGAAGCTTTATTCTCAGTAAAGGTCAGCGTAGTACTTTTTAATTTAGCAGGAGACAGACATTTCATTGCCCCTGTTAGATCTGCCCACATCGAGCGCAAAATAGAATAAAACGGTCAGCTGGTCTTTGAGGTCATACACAGACTTGTGTAGAGATGTTTCTGAAATATAGACTTATATCTTATAATTATAACAAAAACATGGAATGTTTTAATCAAGTTAGCTTGACATTTATACAGTCTAGACAATTTTGCAGTCTGTGGCTATTAGAGCATCGAAATCAGGTCGACGACATTATCAGTGTACACCAGCTACACCTCCTATGTAATTTTTTTGAAAGTCTTAAAGTGTAATCTGAACGTAGGGAGATCAAGGACTTCCCGGAGCGACTGGACCTCGAGGAGATATCGGCGTTGGATTTCCAGGCCCTAAGGTGAACTGATGCGATTTATTGTATTAAAGGTCGGAAATTAAATTCCATGAGTTTTTGAGGGTTCAGGTCATATTTTTATTCAAGTATCGTTACGTTTAAAAGACCATTGCTGGGTCCTTGAGCAAGGCCCTTAACCCTGAATTGCTCAGCTGTATGACTGAGATGACTTTAAGTCTCTCTGGATAAAGGCGTCTACCGGATATACTGTAAATGGAAATGTTTAGAACAGGGCAATGCATCAGACATAGCATAGCATCACTTTTTTTTATCGTTTTGGCCTTTCGTACACACCAAGAAGGCGATTTCAATCAACAAAAACGCAGCTCTTATCCAGAGCATATGCCAAATGCTGTGAATGTAAACAAGACTCTTTTATAAGGAAGCTAGATTTGAACAATCTTGCATTGAAACTTTGTCTTTCTGCACTAGTGATATTACCCAAAATTCTAGTCACAGCTTTTCCCCCCACAGTTCTTTTCAGCTTGATCGTTACACTTTGCAGGACGATATTGTCCTTTCATCCTGGCCTACTATTAAACTTGGTGCACAATTATTGCATAGAAAACCATAGATTCTTATAAAATCGTATTACCTGATAAAAGACATGCTTTATGTCCTACTACTTGTGTTTAACTTTGAATTATGCAATATTTTTAGGGGGACAAAGGAAACCCCGGAAGACAGGGTCCCATCGGTCCGAACGGAACAGGAGAACCGGGCCAGCTTGTAAGTGGGAACTGACGGAAAAATGTCTTAATCTTATTTGATTACTGATAATGAAAGACTAAATGCATTTTTTTTTATTATAGGGACCACCAGGACTTATGGGGCCTCGGGGGCTTCCCGGTTTGCCAGGAGAAGGGCTATTTGGACCAAAGGTGAACAACTTATACAGAATGCAGCCTCGTCAGTTTCTAAATTACACTTGCTAGTGGTGGGAGTAGAAACACTTAGCGATAAAATTCAATAAATGATAAATGTTTATTCTTATACCACATTAAAGGTTATATCATGTGCCACTTGTTACCACTGCTTACCACTCTCAAGTCTGAGCTCAGCATAAGATAAAAAAAAATCTAACCTGGGTTTATATCTCAGGGGGAACGAGGTTATAACGGTTCAACCGGAGCACCTGGACTGCCAGGTTTTGGCCTGAAGGGGGAAAAGGTACAACACAATAATAATTATTAATCTTTATTTGTTCTTTTAGAGTGGTATAACATAAATGTCATTCCTTTGCACATTTTCTCAGGGTAATGTTGGGCCCCCTGGGCCAGCTGGACCCATAGGGGCTTCTGGATTGGGAATTCAAGGAGAAAAGGTCTCAAAATGTAGTATATAATAAGAACCCTTTCAAATGCTTCAAATTGGATCAAGTTATGAAGAAATTAATCTGATATGTACTTTTTTATTTTTTCGTACCTTCATTTTCATCTCAATGCTACAATATAACACGTGTAGGGAACCCAGGGGCCGATAGGTCCCCCCGGTCCGAGAGGGATCCCAGGGATAAGCATTGCTGGTGAAAAGGTAGGGTCCTTGTGCAAAACGTTAATTAATTGCATGGAAACTAAAAAAAAAATGCAGTTCCTACTGTGAACTCAAGGTGGAGGCTATGCTACATTTTCTCTTTTACAGGGAGATCCTGGTCTTCCGGGAGAACGTGGCCCACCAGGAGAGAAAGGCATCGGGGAGCCAGGAGCCAAGGTGGGACAAAAAGGATGAACAAAGCACCGGGGAGTCTGAATTGGGTTTAAGTCTTGACTTGAGATTACTTGGACACTCTGGTATTTTGCATAATTAAACATGTAAATAAGTAATTTCTTGATATTCTTCTACGTCCTGATGCATTTAAGGATGAACAATTCAGTATGTAGATGTTATTACTACTACTTTGTCAACTTATAGACCTTTGACTGGAGATGGATGTGAGGGTATGATAAGTCAAGCTTGACTTTTACTGGAGGGGTGACAATTTTAAAGTTACTGCTAAAGAAATTCAGGATAAGTGAATTTTACTGGCCTTATCTTAAAATAATCTGATTTAGTTGAGGAAAGTCCTTATCAGATGATCTGATGATCAATGTAAAGTCTGGTCAATGTAAAGACAGAAAAACATATTCTTCCTATGGTCTGGAGATCAACAGGGCAAACCACAGCAGTATGCAGGTATAAATCCAAGAAAGGAATATTGTTGATGCTTTCAGGGTGGGAGGGGCCGACTCTGTTTCCCCTGTCCGTCATAAATACATTAGTCAATGGCTTCAAGGTTAGTAGATATATTATAATTGGGAAGAGCTGACTGGTGGATGGGATGAGTGAAATGAGTGAAAAGCCTTTAACCTGTCTCTGATTTAGGGTGAGTTCGGCTTACATGGTGTCCCAGGAAAGCCAGGTTCTCCAGGGGAAGACGGAGCGAGAGGACAAAAGGTTGGCATGTTCACATAACGAATTTACAACCAGCTCCAGAAAGCAGTATTTGGCCATATACAGTATTATATTTTTGATGCAGGGTGAAGCCGGCGTTCCTGGGCCTAGAGGACTAGAAGGACTACCTGGTAAAGGTCTACCTGGAGAAAAGGTTTATGTGATGTTTGAAATTCTTAGGTCCTAATATTGTATTACAGTTTAAATAGGACAAAAAGTGCAGACGATGTTGTTGAAACAATATGTGCCTTGTTTTTAAAGGGAGAGCGAGGAGAGAGAGGAGCCAGAGGACAACCGGGAGTCATAGGGCCGATTGGCCTAGTGGGGTCCAAGGTAGGGAGAAAAAAATAGAAGGATTATTGTTATAACCCAAATAAGGCAAAGCTGGGTGTTTCTAGAAACTTGTAGTTTTATTTACTTTAAATCATGTCAAGGTCGTCCTGTTATTGAGTCATGTGACAGGCACTGTTGTGCTGTTTAAAACTATTTTAATGAAAATCTTGATGTGGGACTGGATGGTTAAACTCATACCAAACAGTTTGTAGTTTCACTTCATTTTAGAATGCAAGTCTAAACTTGTATTGTGTCCTACATCTTACAGGGAGAACCGGGAGTTTTGGGGTTTCCTGGGCCAACTGGACCTCCAGGAATTGGGTTACCAGGCAGTAAGGTAAAGTTAGATTTCTGTGACCTGTACCTTCAGTGAGTGTAGTTAATTAAGTAGACATGGCGTCTCATTCCTTGTTAAATAATCCCAAATTCTGGAATATAATTTTGAGTGTATTCTCAATAGGGGGATCCTGGACTGCCCGGATTTCCAGGACTTACTGGAGAAACAGGAATAGGGATTCCTGGGCCAAAGGTCAGATTTTAACAAGTGTTCTTAAGCAATTAGTTATAAAAGTTATCTATATAGTAACATCAAAACCTTTAACATCTCAGAGGGCATGTACAGATATATTGTCTTCTCATGTGATGTACGTAGCTTCAGTTGTATTGGTTGCATGGGTCGATTACAAGAGGGTATCAGAAAGTTTTGAGACTATTGGTGTAACCGGTGCTATTCTCACCTTGTGCTTTATCACGTCTGTGATTTCATCATGAACAGCAAGATAAAACAAAGAGCAAACATGAATTTCTGTGTGAAACTTCAGCAGAGACGTTAGACATGACATACTTTGACATACGACGATGCTGCAATGAGTTGTTCGAGGTGTTTCGAGTTGCGCACATGCTTCAAGATCAGAAGAACATCACTGAAAGACCTCAATTCCTGAAAATGTCGAAACCATTCAGCAACTTGTGCATGATGATCGTCGGAGAACATCCACACAATCTCACTTCCGCACCCACCCTAATCGCCAGATTTGGCTCCTGTGGACTCCAAACTTTTCCTGAAGATGAAGATGCGACTTTTTTTTACACATATAACCTTAAATAATAACATGTCTGATCTTATTGGCAGTCATTATCGATATCAAATTCTTTAAAAACTAAAAATTCATCCAATTTTCTAAAAGATCGAGTAAACTTTTCAATGGTTATTATTTTATTAATCTAAGTAAAATGAAGTTGAAGTATACAGTTATTTAGTTTCTCTGTAAAATAGAAACTACAAACATATTACAAACGTATTTTAACTGACCTGAATAAAAAAAACGTTTGTTCTATCCAGCACAATTTATGTTTCATTTTTTTCATTAAGGGTGAACGAGGACTACCCGGACCTCTAGGACCCCCAGGGCTGAAGGGAGATGGTTATCCTGGATCCCCTGTAAATATACACCTAACTACAGTATAATCACCAAAAGATCTGTTCAGATAGTACAGCTGTAGTAAAGATTATATTCTTTTGATCTTTAGGGTCCTCCAGGCCCCAAAGGACAACCTGGACAGCCGGGTCCAGAGGGGACAGGCTTTCCAGGACCTAAGGTATGAATAAATTCAACCAAATGTCATAGTTTGGTGTTTTGCCACTCCAGTATTTGATTTACATCAAAAGTGTGGCCTTAAACTTACTGAAAGATGCTGATTTAGTTAAAAATACTATGGAGTGTGATCCAGTTTGGACTGTTTCTGTTTCAGGGGGATCAGGGTTTTGCAGGTTCTCCAGGACCAGCAGGACTGCCAGGAATTGGACATGTAGGCCTGAAGGTTAGTCAGTAACTCAAACGCTAGACTCTGATTCAGATCTCTGTGACCTGGAAATTAGCTGTAGGGTTCGAATTACGACTGTACCAAAGCAGACTTTCTAAACAAACCTTCACTTATTAAAAACAAAAATAAAAACTAAGGAACACAGGATGAGCAGTATCCTGTGTTCCAGTAAAAGAAAAAAATGGAAAATAGAAAAGTAACTTTTTATATTTTAACAGTGTAAACAAATGAGTTTTCATTTGATTTACAGGGTTCTATTGGTCCGACTGGCCCACCAGGCCCACCCGGGCCCTCAGGAGAGGGAATCCAAGGCCCAAAGGCAAGACGAGTTACCAGTGTTCAATTCAAATCTTTATATCATGCTCTTTATATCTTGTTCTTATGATTCTACAATAATAGTATGATCATAAAACGTGATAAAGCTCTTTGTTTACCCTGACTATCCTCATGTTCATTTGGTCCAGGGTGAGCATGGATTTCAGGGATTAGTTGGACCGAGAGGAGCCCCAGGAGTAGGTTTACCTGGACAAAAGGTACAAAGAGTTCATGTCCTGTTTTGTATTAAGACATGGACATTGTTGTAATGTTGGAGCGTTTTGCAGGGGGACCGTGGGGTTTCTGGAGAACGAGGACGCAAGGGAGACAAAGGAGGACAAGGGGAACCAGGACAAACGGGTCCAGTGGTATGGACCTTACATTTTTGTGAATAGTAATTATTTATGAAAATTTTACGGGGAAAAAAAAGACTGAAAACTGAGTACAGTCTCAGTACAAGTTGAATAAATGTATAATACTGTTTGATAAATACATTTTTTAAAAGTGTTTGCTTTGCAGGGTCGGCCAGGCCACAAAGGAGAACCTGGTCTCACTGTAAGTCTGATCGAACCACATACATTTATATTTCATTACTGAATTAAGCTGAGTCATGTGCCTTTCATGGCTTTGCTCATCTTCTACATTGCAGAGAGAAGAAGTTGTTAAATTAATTCGATCCATTTGTGGTAAGTCGTTTCCATTCTTCCTATTTACTTGCACTTTTTGAACCAAAATCAGGCTGACAAAATTAATTTGAATGGAGGATGGGAACAGAGGATTCTTGAGCAACCATTTAAACTTTGCTGTCTGTAAACGCTTTTCGACTGTCACTATAGCGCCACTGCATTTTTCTGATCGGTCGGAAATTTGTTCTAATGCATATAAACAATTAAGTTTTTGTGTAATTTGCTTATGAAGCTCTTAGTGTTAGTATTCTTAGTAACTTAGTTTTCATTCTTTAGCATTGGTAGCTACATAATAACTCACTAAGCCCCCTAGTGGTTAAATGTTCAATTGTACAGTTAGCAAGGCAGGATGCTATATATTTCCATTTTTGCAATCGTAAGAAAATTGTCCTCTTTCAGGCTGTGGCGTGACTTGCAGATCCAGCCCCCTGGATCTGGTTTTTGTCATCGACAGCTCGGAGAGCGTGGGTCCAGACAACTTCGAAGTCGTTAAGGACTTTGTGAACAGCCTGATCGACCGTGTGTCTGTCAGGCCCAACATTACACATGTAGGGATTGTGCTGTACAGCCACGTTACTACGGTGATCGGTGATCTGCATCAACCGCTGACCAGCGTCGAGGTGAAATCCGCCGTACGCCAAATGCCCTACATGGGGGAGGGAACCTACACAGGAAGCGCCTTAAATCAGGCCAATCAGCTGTTCCGCTCGGGCCGCCCTGGGGTTCGGAAAGTGGCACTGTTAATTACGGACGGCCAGATGGACCGACGGGACGTGTTCAAGCTGGAGGACGTGGTGCGAGACGCGCATGCCAGCGGCGTCGAGATGTTCGTTATTGGAATGGTCAATCAGAGCGAGCCGTTTTACGAGAGTTTTAAGAAGGAGCTGGAGTTTATCGCCTCTGATCCGGACGAGGAACATGTCTATCTGATCAGCGATTTCAGGACACTCACTGGTATGGTACCTTTTTGGCATTGTAACACGACGTTCCCTGTAGCGAGTAACATAGGGATTGTTCATGTACATTCCTGTCACAAAGACAAATCGTAACCCTGAGCTCTGACAAATCGAATGCTACACATTTAGTTTAGACACATAGATTTTAAGGAAGATTCCCAAAAATCTATAAAGACATAAACTCAATATAACAGCATGCTCTCTTTGCCTCAGCATTGGAGGGTAAGCTGTTGGTTCAACTCTGTGAGAACAATGATGGCTTGTTCGGTCAAACCCCCAGCCCTGATCTTCTCCCTGTAACCCCCGGAATCCCATTCTACAATGAGGGACTACTGAGGAGGACGTACATCCCAACCTTTAGAGCAGACCGCGAACAGGTGGCTTCAATCTGTCTATATCTTAGTACACACTTTAACCTTTTGACTAGATTAAACGAAAGCAAAATAAGTGTCATATAAATGTTAGTTCTCTGCTAACATAGCTGCATATACGAGGTACGATACTTCGGGACGCTGCCAGGATGTAACGCATCTCCCACCTTGTGAGATGCCTTACACTCGCCGGCGGTCGACAGAGTGCAGTTTTTCATGTGTTTTTGGTGTTTCTTGTTTCACTTCTTTTTATCTCCGTTGCCAGACATTGAAACAGAGCGTACTGATTAGTCTCATCTGCTATAGGAGTGCTTCTTACCACTCATTTCATCCGGCTCCACCCATTCATACATGACTTCATTGAACATGACATATGGCCTTCTTTTAATTATTTTAAAATCAGATAGACATGATTCCATATCATTACTGGATATGCCAAATGGATATGATCCATTATTTGATATTGAGATCATATAGATTGTATCATATACACTGTCCCTCCACTTTCGAAAAAACTGAAAAAGCTGAAAAAAAATGTCCATGTAACAATAAAATACCTTGGAAGAATTGCCTTAAATAGTACAATCCTAAAACTGCTTTAATAATAAACCAGAAGCAACAATATAATATTCAACCCAGATATTTATCTGTTATTAATGTCATATTGTTTTGTTATAAAGCAGCCAGAAGCATCAGGAGAGATCTTACAGAGTACCAACACTCCATTCTTAAATGGGAAGGACCTGAACAGTCTTGAGCATCTGTGGCGTATCACATACCATTCTGATCCAGAAGATTCCTTACACAGACCACCTCACACCACCAGCACCATCACCACCCCCGAGCCACGACTAATACTGATTCAGGACGATTTCAGCAAAGGTAAACGTTTCGATTTTTGATGCGTGGGGCATTGTCACCTCACAACTGAGGGCCTTGCTCAGGGGCCCAGGAGTCCAGGAGTGTAAACAAATCAAACTCAAGGTCAACTACTGCTCTCAGTTCTGTTTCGAAGGTTGGCGTGGCAACCGTAATCGCTTTGACACAGAGAGCATGTGCTGAAAATCCTACGTTGTAAGATAAATCCCTGCTGGCCTTGATGGTCCGATGACCATCAAGGGAGGAAGAAAGGAAGGAAGGAAGGAAGGAAGGAAATAAAAAAAGAAAGAAAGAAAGAAAGAAAGAAAGAAAGAAAGAAAGAAAGAAAGAAAGAAAGAAAGAAAGAAAGGCAGCTTGGTGTGGCTAGGACTTGAACTGATGACCTTCAGATCCAAAGTCCAATCCCTTGATATGAATGTTGATTTACATTTACAGCATTTGGCAGATGCTCTTCTCAAGTGCGACTGATATTTTATCGTATTCATACCACTGACAGGGTTAAGGATCTTGCTCAGGGGCCCAGAAGTGGCAACTTGGTGTGGCCGGGACTTAAACTAACAACCTTTAGAGCCAAAGTCCAATACCTTAACCACTTAGCTACCACCTGCTTTAATATTATCTTCAATCCAATTAATTTATTTGAGTCTTCCCTTTTCATCATCACCCAGCTTTAACTTGCATTATAATTATGAAACATTTCCTTCTTTCTAATCCTATTTAAACTGCTACTTTCCCTATTCACACACACTAATATTTACACTTCACCACTAAGGAAATGACTGGCAGGAAGTAAAATTGATTTCTGTGTAAATAAGCATATTGTTTACTTGGTAAACACCGAATTACTTGGTAACATTAGTCATTAATTGGGGATGAGAATTTAAACAACCGGTGTGACATTTTTCTGTTTCCAGACGATGCCTGCCTGCAGCTGCTCGACCCCGGGCCGTGTCGCGAGTACGTCGTGAAGTGGTATTACGAGCCCAAGGCCAACTCCTGTGCTCAGTTCTGGTTTGGAGGTTGCCGTGGCAACCGTAATCGCTTCGACACGGAGAGCATGTGCCGGAAATCCTGCGTCGTAAACTAAATCACCGTCGACCTCGATGGTCTCGCTTTCTTTATTAGTGTTACAAGATCCAAAGGAACATGGACGCAGTCACAGGTGCTTTCACTGGGCCTCATTTATCAAACCTTCACACAAGAAATTAGTTGATCATATGAAAGAGAGAACGTTCGTATCACTCATGCATTTATAGACATTTACATATAAATCGACTCATTACAGTTTTTCGAAGTTGCTTCGGAGCGTTTCTTGGATAATTCTTAGCGTTTTCTCAAACAGCACCACACAATGGATTACATGCAAAAGCCTGAACTTTTCTCTCAAAAATAAAAATACTTGTTCTGATTTCATTTTCATCAAGATAACACGTCCTTTTTTCATTGTTAATAAATTAGAGAGTCAAAATGTTTAGTCTTGTTGATTAGACTTATATTGATTGTAAGAGACCGGACAGGATTCACACTTTTACTGTGATGTTCCACTGTTCATTCATTTCCTGGTTGTCCATGCATTTTTTCTGTTTCGATCTGTCAATTGAAGGTTCACGAGATTCACATATGACCTTTTATAGAGAAATAGTTGGTCATTGGTTGATCTGATGCAATTCACTTAACAATTCTTTAACTCAAGACACAACTGACTGAACTGATGCCGAGACGGTTCGAGGGTTGAGACTATTCAGGTGAGAACCAGTATAACATATTTTGATCAACATAACATAAATAAATGATAATGAAGGAAACGATTGCACACAACGAATGTCTGAAGCGTTCGCAATTTGTTCAAGGCAACGAAAAAACGCTCTAATGATGTGCACAATTGGAGGTTGAACAAGTAGTTTTAAGAATTTTATCGAAACGCTCCGAAGCTACCGAGAAAAAAACTGTAGCGCAAACTGCTCAGCTTCGATGAGTTTTTATGCAAGGAGGATCCAATCAAGTTTAAATCCTGGACATAGTACAATTCAAAGAGATTCGTTTACAGCAAAAAGTAATGGCGCCCTATATAAGAAGAAGGTGTTAGCAGGTATCCACACTTTTGCCATATGTTTTAGGCATCATTTGTCTTTTTCACCTTTTATAATCTTTTGTGGGTGTGGCCTAAATCAATTCAGCCATGCCATGAACATATTTATGATTGAATTTGCTGAAAACATTTACAAACGTCGTTAGATTGGTAAATAAGGCCCACTGTTGTAATGGTTGTCTTACAATATACAGTTTCCAACATCGATATAATGGAGATGTGACTACAAATATTGCTGTCTGTCACCATTCATTCCAAAGATGTTCAATAGGCTTTAAGATCAAAGCTCCAGAACATGTCAGTCAAGATCTTCCACTCCAAACCATGGCTTTGTGTACAGGGGTGTTGTTATGCTGGTTTTGGTTTCCTATTTCAAGTTATTGGAACATTCCATTGCTATTTCCATCTCAGACGTCCAAAACAATTGTGAGCCTCCAACATTGTGGTAACAGATTGAAAAACAATCACATATAGCTGGAAAAGTCTGGCGTCCCAATATACGTCTTCACTCGTGCAACAGACAACAGAGCTCATTTCTCTGGAAGACATCACAGATGCAGGTTATTTTACAAGATCCTGTGCTGCCTTTCTTTCATTTAAGCACCATTATTCTGTACAGGATTCCAGTCATGTCAAACAGAGATGCTTTATTTTGAATTCAGTTCCTCATTCAATGCAATTATGGATATTTTATATCAATCAACACCAGGCAAGATCAAACTGCGTATTTAATGCGTATTTACTCCAATAAATCTTCATGTTTCCTTATATACCGTCGAAGCCCCATTCATGTCATAGTGTTCAAGATTCAGCAAATATTTAATATGGAACTGAATAAGTGTTCGCTCCCGTAAGTCATCAGTGTAACAATACGGTAATATTTAATTCATATTTAATATCATGCTCATGAGTCGTATACAAACAGAGCAGGTTTGTAAAAGAAAAAAAGAAAAAAGCCCTTCATTTAATTACATTGAGCACAGAGAAAAGGTATTAAAGTGCCTTGATGCCACGAGCTAATAATACTTATAAAGCAAATAAAACGTTCAAACTCTTGAATGTTGAATAGTGAAGATTCTGCATTACTTCTAGATCAACACACACACACACACACACACACACACACACATTATATACAGTATATATATTTATATTTCAAAAGCAGGTTGTATGAAATTCTGAAATCCATGTTCAACCAATTTGTTTCTCGTAATGAAAATTTAATGAAAGAAAAAAAAAATACCACAAATTTAGTTACTAAAAAACACAAAAATAGAAGCTTTGTATTGGGATGTACACAATCTACTGCTAATGGTGAATTACTGCCGCTTTAAATCTGTTCTTTCTGTAGTTTCTGTCGATGTTAAAGCCCTGGCTGCTTATTGGTTTGTGTTCATCCACATGATAAGCTGGCAGACAAAACATTTTGAGGGATTTCCAATTTAAAAAATAAACAAATAAATACATTAGTTAAATACATCATGCTCCATTGATGGTGTATTTTCCAGAGGTCAAAACCTGACAAGTGTTTTAAGTACAGTGGAACCCGCTTATCTCGCCCTCGGTTATCTCGACAACCCTATTAAGTCAACGTTTTTGAAGTGGAACTGCCAAATTCTCGCTTTTTCTAAGCATTTATTATTGGTTATGTCGAAAAAAAAATTTGCCATTTAACGTCGGTTATCTCGGTTCAGCCGCGGAAGAACTCGCGAAAGTGGCGGAAAAATCAAGTCTTACAGCTGCTACAGGTGTTGTATTGTATACTGGTGGATCTCTGCTGTTAGTTAGTGCACATATGCCTTTTGTTGTTAAATGTTATGCGATGAACGGGAGGCGAAAGCCGCGCTTGGCGGCACGGAACGTGGGATGACCATCCAAAATCATAGAATGAACACCGGCAGGATCGGGGAATCAGGGGGGAATCACGGTGCGCTTTGGGGAGAAAAGAGCAGCCGTTGAGAGAGTGCCGGTGGGAAGGCACATACCGGATACGCATGCGCGATAACAACGACCGCCGTGAACCAACATATACCAACAATAACGGACAGTGAGAGTGTGGATTACTGACAGATAAACATGTACTGTATGTATTTTTATAGCATGCCTTCATCAAACAAATTGCGGCAACGCTGTTGTGTAAAAAAAACCTTCAAAAACACGTGCATGCACATTCTCATTTATTAACGCACATCATGTACATAAAGAAATTTCAAGCACGTTAATATATTGCCGCCATTTTGATTTTCGTTTATCTCGATCATCGGTTACCTCGATGCTTTTTGGCGTCCCCCTAGGACATCGACATAACCGGGTTCCACTGTAAATACTATTACATTCTACTCTTGGTGGCCATTTTAGTTAACACTTCTAAGGAGTTATCAAGAGCAAGACACTATATTGACAATTGTATTGGGACACCTGACTTTTCCAGCCATATGTGGTTTCTCCAAAACTTGGAGGCACACATTTGTGTGGACGTCTTTGAATGTGGCAGCATGAAATTTCCATTTACTTTAACCAGGAGATCCAAAAATGTTCCAGCATGACCATGCACCTGTGCACAAAGCCAGTTCCCTGAAGATCTGCTTTCCATGGGTTTGGAGTGGAAGATCTCCTGCTGAAATTAACCCTATTAAAATGAATGAATATAAACACTGGCTGCATCCCAGGTCTCCTCACCTCACCTACATCACTACCTGCTTTTACTTACACCATTGAGGCTGAATGGATCTCCACTACACAAACTCTAGTGGAACATCTTCCCTGAAGAGTGGCGGTTATTATAATCTTAAATATAGAGAGACATGCAAACTGCAAAGTGTTCAGATCAGGGGTAGGATTTGAAATGACTCAACACTGGTGGAAAAGAAAAAAAAACGTGTAATTGATTTGTAATGTTAAAAACGTGTTGTTTTATAATCAGTACAAGAACCAAGGTGATGGTAAACAAGGCTATTTTTTTACCAATGCATATCCACTGTATCACATACTGTACAATCCTTTACATTCTTTCATACAGACGTTTTCAGAGCTCCTTAAAAACTTTTATAAATATAAATATCCCTTTATTCTTTTTTGCAAATTTACAAATGGTTATTGTTATAAATACATTTATTAATAGTTGTATTAATAGTTGTATCTCTAGTTATAAATAAATAAGCCATAAATGAGCTTTAATTTTCAATAAAATCTTTTCCAGACAGTCTTTAATTTAAAAAATATGTTTTTTGTCTACTTTTCTTCATTTCTTTTTTAAACTCAGGGTTTTTCGGTGCCATTGGCCGTGACATCCGGGTCAAACCTGTACTGATATCCATAAGGTCGCAGGTGATAAGTGTAGTACTCCAGTTCGTACATCCTGTGAGGCAGGATGTAGTGAAAGCTGATGGCGTAATCTGAACAGCAATCCGGTCCCTGTTAACACACACACACGGGGTAACGTTAGGTTAATATACATTACACAGCTTCTTTCGCTCTCTTTGTAACCTAGCTTGTCTCTGGACAAATAGTTAAGCGTCACACCTCTGTTTAACATTGTTAACATTCAGAAAAGAAGTGTTTACTGACTCATCTTTATATACACCTACACACACACACACACACACCTACATATCTATCTAATTAAGGCCACTCTGAATATCCAGTTAAGCATTTCTTATTAGTGGTTCTTTGGATTTCGGCCACCCAATCCAATCCAAAAACACCAAAACCCCCCCTCATAAAATAGCAGCGATAGTGATCAGAAGTCCAAAGCTGCATTATAGACGCACCATAAAAGTGTAATTCAAGGGGCCATATAAACATTTGTAATGCTTTTACAATACAGCACAATTCAACTCCGTATTTTTGTGTTTCACTGAACAGGAGCGCAGACGAGCTTGGAAAAGATTATTTACTACTTTTATGCACAGTGATGAAGATGAATGGCCTTTTTATGTGAAAAAGAACGAGCAAATATGAAAAACTTAATAAAAGCTAAATTACATTTACTATATATATATATATATATATATATATATATATATATATATATATATATATATATATATATATACACACACATACATACATACACATACATACACACACACACCCTTTTGTTGGCTCGACTTACGATTTTTTGAGCGATTTCTTTTTAAGTTTTGTAATTTTTCGCGTGGCATAATTGTTTTTGTACGATACGTCAAGAAGCTGCCAGGATGTAACTCATCTCCTGCCTTGTGAGACGCCTTTCTCTCGCCGGCGGTCGACAGAGTTCAGTAGTTAGAGGGCGTATTTTTTCCTGTTTTTTTGGTGTTTTAAAGCCCAATTCTTGTCTTTCTCCTTTTTTACCTACGTCACAGGACACTGAAACATACAATCCTACATACATACTGTATATACATACTGTAAAGTTTATACATTACAGTAGTGCAAATAAATCTGTTTGACTAATAATTTAACACGCTACAGTACACAATTTAAACAATTACACTACCCCATACTGATCATCTTTAAGACTCCTGGGCTACGCCATGTCTCGACTTATGATATTTTCAAGTTACGATTGGGTCATTATAACACCTCCATCACTATCTAAAATCTGATATCAAAGTTCTTCTCTTTGGTGAAATGTTCCAGTAGATCCACTTCATTACGACTCTAATGAGGACTCTAGATTTTTTTCTAGGTTTGTCTTCCCTCAAAAGGTTCTTCATCACAAATTGTTCATAAACAAATAAATCTCTATCCCTGAATGGAGCCTTGAGGTACCCCTTTTTCTCAGAATGTAGCAAACTACAGGTTCTTGTTTCTACTTTATGTTTTGGCCTCCCGTCCACACTGAGGAAGAATTTTCGGTCAAGGATAAATTTGAAAACCGTCAGATGTGTGGACTGAAAACGATACCCGAGACTAAATAAACGTCAGGCGGAAATTTACGTGGGTCAAAACACTATCGATTTGCTCACGCGCAGTACAGGGACGTCAGTGTTTTCAGACGTGTGTATGTTTTGAGATACAGTACGTCTGGATTAGTGTGGACGCAGCCAAAGAAGAGGGTTTCTTTGTCACTAATGACCATAAATTGATGTCATATCTGAAAACGTACTTGTTTTGGCGGATAGTAACTGTAGCCCCAGGGCAGCTTCTCCCCGAAGTCTAGAGGACGCAAGTGCATGTCCGGAGTGAAGGGATTAAAAGTTTCTCTCAACTGCTCATCTCTCGAATCGCCAGCTTCAACCTTCATGGTCTGCATGCACCTCCCCAAGGCCATATCCTCCACCGGGCTGGTGTGTGTGCACTGTCCTGAGCTGAAACCTTGGACGAACCTGGTTTATTTACCATAGAGACGAAAACCACATGATTTGTAAAACCGATCACCTTAATCTCAGCAACATTCCTAATGCATTTAAACAAAAAACGAATCCAAAAGAACCTCCTAAGTGCCTCTCTGCTCATGACATATCCAGCTCCGCCGCTCATATAGCCCTGAGCCACAAACACCCTGAACCTGTGTCCCAGGTAGATGGGCTTCTCGGTGTCGTGTCGGTTCAGGAGACGCCGCAAGTTCTCCACCACCACGAACGTATCGTCGTCGGCTTTGAGGAACCAGTCGGCGGCATCTAGGTGGTGAGTGTGGATGTACTGGAGGGCCCGGATGGTTTTCCAGTAGAGATTATCTCTGCCCTCAGACACGTTCAGTCCCACGGCTGGAAAGTCACTGTTGTTGGAGCTCATGTAGAGCACCATGTCACAGTGTTTGGCCCACGTGGCTCGGACGTGTTTGGCTTTCTTCTCCAAGTTGTTGGGGTGGGTCATGATCCAGCACAAAATGCGCAGCTTCGAGTTCAGCTGCTTCGCGACTTCATCTGGAAAGTTGATCCAAAGTCATCGGTTAAAAGCAAACGGAAATAAAATACGAAATGCTGTAAAACTTGACATACCTGATTTCTCGATGGAGATGTTGACCTTGATTGGAACTTGATGCTGAACCTTGGTAATTGTGTACAACACTACATTCATTTTACTGCAAGACTTCAGGTACATGTGAACCATGATAAAGCCAAAGAACGCTCCACAGAATACAGATCTGGGTTTAAGCAGCATCCTAGAGAGGAAAACTGGAACTTCTGTAGAGGAGAAACACGTTTCTGAAGGCAGAAGCGACACTTTCTTAAAAATGAAGCATGTGAAAAGGAAGATTAAACCTATTAAATGTTAAATCTTCTTAAGACAAAACACATATGTTTTTAAGACAAAACATCGCTCTAATAAAAAAACTGAAACTTGCAAACAACTAAACAAAACCTTCAAAACTGAAACCCTAACCTTTAAATGACTAAACGTAATCCGAAAGAGTGAATACAACATTCTAACGAGGAGATGTGAATCTTAAGAGGAAAATAAGACTTAAGAGGAAACTTAAGAGATGTAAAAAATGTAAAATGTAAAAAAAATTGCTTCTATAGAGGAAAATAAAAAAGGAAAAATATGCTTCAAAAAGTAAATATTATTTTCTAAAGAGGAAATATATGCTTCAAAATGGAAATATATGCTTGTAAAAAGGGAATATTAGATTCTATAGAGGAAATATTGGCATCTTAAGAGGGAAAAAAAGTAAAAATAAATAAATAAATAAATAAAAATTATATATTCTTCTAAAGAGGAAAAAAGATTTAAAAAGATTTAAATATGTTTCTAAAGACAAAACCACCTAAAGAGGAAATATAAAGTTTAAAATATAATTTTTTTATGAGCTTATTATAACATAGGAATAAATCTGAATTCTAGATATTTGGAGGGTCACAGGATTTTAGACGGTGTGAATATTTAAAAGTTAAAGAGGAAAATAATGTAAAGATGAAACCTTACCTCGCTTGCCAAGCTTCTCCTCAGCAGGTGGAAAAGAAACCGAGTGGGTTTAAATCAGACAAGTCAATGTGCCTCATAAAAAAACCAATTTCGTTATGCCCATGCCTGAAATGTTGAGCTACCGAAAAAGTAATGACTAAAAAGTGATCAGAAGGCAAGACACACCTCACAATGCAAATATTCTCACAACAAAGGATAATAAAACCCTGTGAGGCAACTCCAACTCGTTCGTTCAAAGGCCATAACACAGGTCTTTGTGTGTTCTAGTGTTCATCGCCGGATATGGTTTATCAGCACTCAATTCCTTTATTGATCTCAATTTTAATCAGTTATTTCGAATACAATTTATAGTAAATGATGGAATCCTAAAAAATGTTTACTTCTTTTTTCTTTTCTCTAAACCCCCATCACACCACATACACAAAAACTCAAACAGTAAAATGTGAATGTGGATTAACTGGTTTAATGAATGTCCTCAGAAAACAAGAGCTTGTTTGATCCTGTATTTGTCTTCAAACATTAACATTGATTGAGATCTCTTCCTAAAACAAAGAACTTACTGTCCGACTTCACAATTTAACAAGACAATGTGCTGAAACATAGTCCAAGTTCCTTAAGCGTTATTTAGAAAGCAAACAATCAGCTGGAGTGTTAACCATAATGTGATTTTCTGCCCAGTCACAGCACCTAAATCTTATTGAACTAATTTGGGAAGCATCGCAAGAATTCTACAAATATCAGAACAGCGCATTTGGCGCATTTTGCAAGAGGCACGGCAAAGAATTTCAGCTGAACATCTGGAGAAACTTTCCGAACTTTTCATATTAAAAAATTTAACTTTTTTTTGCTGGTATATTTGTCATCTTTGTTCCATGTTTGCATCCAAAAGCTGGCAAAATTATTGTAATTATGCTAATTGGCTGTGGCGGTGGTGTAACCCGGGTATTAGCCCCCCAAAAAAAAAAAAGATTTGAATCATGACTTCCAAAACATACACCAAATCTTTTTGTTTGTTTGTTTTATTTATTCTCAGAAATCACTTATAAAAAACGAGGTAAGAGTACATAATGATGTAGCCCGGGTCTCTGGTAGGATCGGGGTTCCGTCCCTCGTAAAGTCCGAAGTACAGAATGGAGTTGGAACCGTTCAGGTCGAGCTGCAACAAAGATACAAATCGAATTCAACTCAAATCATTATTTTTTTTCTTTTGAAATAATATATAAGTAAAGGAAAGCCAGAGCACCACTTACAGCATGGTGCCAATACATTAAAATTACACTATATGGAAATGTTTTTGGACACCTGACCATAAGATTGGTATTTGCTTCATTTGAACCATCCCATGTGCACATTTAGTGTTATAATAAGCTCCACTCTTCTGGGAAGATGTTTTACTAGAATTTGTGGAGATTCATTTAGACACAAGAGTGTTAGTAAAGTCAGGTGCTGATGTAGGTGAGGTGATCAGGCCTGGGGTGCAGTCAGTGTTCACATTTATTCATTTTAATAAGGTTCAGAGCTCAAAAACAGGAGATCTTCCACTCCAACTAATGCAAAAAATTTCATTCTAGTGCCTCCAAAAATATCTAATACTACCGTGTGCCTCCATCTTTGTGTTCGCAGAGAATCTAAAATGAGTTAATTTAATTAATTTAAGCACATAATAATATTATTTTTATTATTATTATTATTATGACATTTATACCATTTCAGGTCAAAGTAAATCAGGAGGATTTTAGCATTAATTAGCTGTTAGCCACCTGTGAGGTGAGGTCGATCCTCCAGGGGTCCACCTGCAGTCCGTCACACCAGCCGGCGCGGCCGTACAGCCAGGTGCCATGTTCGTTAGGCACCGCCCCCTCACCCACGCGCATGGCGCAGCCCAGCGGCTGATCTGTGGTCGCATTACAGAGGAACTGATGCTCAGGATCAAGATCAGGTGGGGACACGGTACGGTGACAGTGTATGCATTTATGTACACACAAGTATATACACACACACACACACACACACACACACAAATATAAATATATTCATATTAAAAACACACACATTTGTCGATGCCTTAACTGTCAGCTTACACTTTACATGTAACCCTGGGAAATGTAATGTAAGTCCTGGGAAAAGGATTTTCTGTTTCGCTTTGTATCTTTGTCTTTTTGTTTAACAGCAGACTTTGCATACACAAAACACACCATGTAGTATTTGTTCCTCATACAGCAACCTGCCAAAGACTACGAACAATTTATCACAAATTACACTGACAGATAATTACAATTATTTATAGAGAAAAGTTTGTGGACACCTGACCATTAGATTCATTTATACAGTTTGAGCCTCCACTCTTCTGAGATGATGCTCCACTAGTGGATTGTGGATTTGTGATTATTTAGTCAGTAGGGTGTTAGTTAAAGGTAGTCAGGTACTGTTGTAGGTGAGAAGGTGAGGAGGTCTGGGGTGCAGTCAGCATTCACATTCATCCCAAAGGTGTTGAAGCTCTACAGCAGGAGATCTTCCATAAACATCCAACCCATGGAAAGCAGATCTTCATAGAGCTGGCTTTGTGCACAGGGGCATTGTCATGCTGGAACAGATTTGGGTCTGCTAGTTAAAGTGAAGAGTAAATTTCATGTCCCGCATTCATAGACGTCCAATACCGTGTGCTTCAGCGACAGTTTGGAGATGAACCACATATGGCTGGAAAAGTCGAGGTGTCCCAATACTTTTGCCCAAATAACATATATTGGATTACATCTACTGTATCCAAGTCTGCTTTCGAATTTTCACCTGCTTCAGTGCAAATCAAAAGCCGTTGTCTTTGCTGATCGAGGTCTTCCTGGAAGGACTTGTTTGTTTTACGTGAAACTCACCAGCAGAGTGAAACGTGAGCGAGTTGTTGTGGACGCCATTGACGAGGAAGAAGTGTGACGTCACGCAGAATTCACCACAGTTGTTGTTGTCGCTGCCGTGGCCTGTGATCACAGCGTACAGCTCCACCTGCAATACACACATCCACTTAGTTCATTTTACCTACAGACAATATTTGATATTTTATATATTAATGCTGGAAAGATCTCTTAATACTGTCATTATTAGAAACCATCGATATTCTAGAGAAACGCAGTAGAACAGAGCGCTGAACCACAGACAGGAATCTCATACAGCGAGATTAAATGTCATCACTAAAGCAAGAAACTCAATGAACACAATTCAACAAGTCTCCTTTCACTGTAGCCACAGCTGGCAGATGCCCTTATCCAGAGCGACTTAAAGGGTTAGAGGCCTTGCTCAAGGGCCCAGCAGTGGCAGCTTGGTGGTGGTGGGATTTAAACCTGTGACCTTCCGATCCAAAGTCCAATGCCTTAACCACCACCACATACCACAAACAATCTCCAGCAGAAGCATCGATATTAACCTCATCAAAGGATCTCAGCTTTTCCCTGCATTATTTCCGCTCGTTACGGTTTTCCCGTGGATTTAATATTAAGGCAAAGTTTTTGTGTAGGAAATAAAAACAATAAATGGTTCATAAAAAAACTAAACTGTTTTGAAGTGTTCTATAAGATCTTTCCTCATGACGTCCAGCTTTTCTTGTAAATGTTCTTGTAAATGCATCTGCAACCAAATCAGTTTCCTCTCCTCTGTCAGTGGTTGTGGACTAAAAAAAAACGATTAAATCCACATGAATACATTTTACACGGTCTGCAAGCTCGGACCGGTGCGCTCTCTGACCGTCCAATCACAGGACGTGAAAATGGCGACGTTATTGGACGCCTTCTAGATGGTCCTGGAGTAAATGAGTTGAAATCTGATCAAAACTTTAAACTTGGACTCCTGGAAGCAGTGCAATTGAGAGAAACGCAATAAAACGAAGAGACTATTAGGAATTATTTTATGATTATTCACGGGCCAAACCAGGTTAAGACCACAAACATTCATCGGGAGAATTTAAGGTGTTGCATGATCATAACTTGTTATAGGGAATACAGTATTTGTTTAAAGTCACCTTTTTTGTTGAAGGTGGAACAGTGAACTTGATCTCCTGAAATCTGGAGTTGTAATCCCTGTCAAACGTCCCACCCTTGTACAGAAATGACAGCTTGAAGGGGTGAAGCTTCTCAGATGAGTTTCCAGCTTTAAAAAAATTCTTTTATTAAAATCTTAAATTCTTCTACTAAATTTCATTAAATGCCATCATTTCTGATAGATAGTTTAGTTATATGATGCCAAACGTAATCATTCTTTCGTTCTGTTAAGAAAATAAATAAATAAATAAAAAGACTTCTTCACATTAAACCCATAAAAGACCACATTAAGGGTATTTCCATCGCAGGAGACTGAAGCTCAGTGTAAGAAGAACAGTAAGTTCTTCTAATCTTTAGTAATCTGATCTCTACCTGTGCGGTTGCTGTGGCTGAAGCGCAGGTTGAGGGATGTGATCCAGGGCATGGCCCAGGGTGGAGTCTTCATGACCAGAGCACAGCGCTCGCTGTCCAGCAGAGGAAGAAGCGAAGATACGTCCGTCAGCCAGCGGCCAGTTCCTCTGAACACACACACACACACACACACACACACACACACACACACACTTCATTAGGAATAAAATTAGGAACTGTGGAGGCGATGATGATGATTGGTGTTCATCATGGTCATTTTTTTAATTGGCATCATCATCAAAAAAAATATTTAATGAAAGTATGAAACCAGCACAAACATCAAGGGAATCCCATATCTGATCTCATGTCCCACTACATGAAGATTTCATACCTTCAAAACAAAGATCATGATTTTTCTCACTCTCCAGATTTTGTATTGTTTAAATTATTTATATAATATAATATTTTATAGAGTTTAGCGGGTGGTGCATCAGTAATAACGGTCCGTGGGGAAACACGGTGTAGTGTTCTGCAGTGATTTTTTGTATTTGAATTACTCGAGTTACACGAAGAATCGTTTCAGCCACACATTAAATACCAAACACAAGACATGCTCTGAACAGTGATATATTTCCAAGATACTGTTTGTATTTTTTATTGTAGGTCTCTTTATTTTTAAATTATAGATTGTAGTATATTGGCGCATTTGTTTTCCCAGACCAAAACGGCAAGTAGGGGTTGGGGGGGGTTCGTGTACCTGCGGAAGGCGGTGATCCAGCGGCCGAGCTCCAGGTCACAGTAAGGACTAAACTGATCACAGCAGATGAACAGCTGCACCGTGTGGTCCCAGTGAGCGCACGTCTCGTCCCGGCGTCCGGGACACGACAAGGCCGCGTCCAGCTCCAACACGTCGAACTCCAACACGTCTGAACAAACGACACTAACCTTCAGAGACGCTGTGACGCCCGGACTTCTTTACATGCTGTAGATCGAGGTGTGGGTCACAACTAAGTTTTCAGTGAGGACATGATCAGATCTTTTCATTAGCAACAGTGTAGAAAAAATTATTCTCCATGTTAGAAATTTTATGAATCCATGTGATAAAAAGTACATAAATATCAAATAGAATCGATTATTTAATGACCTTATTTTTTCCATAAAATGGTTCATTTCCTCAGTTTAAACATTTGATAATGATAGACCTTTGGGAAGCTTCACCACGGCCCGAGCTCCTGCTTCTCCCTGCATCAGCGTGTTATTAAACACAGGAACCACAGCAGCAGGATGTTTCATTCGCTGCAGCAAACTGGAGTCAAAGTCAAACCTGTAGAGAGAAAAAAAAAAAAAATCTCTAAAGGTGTCGGTCGAGTTTGTAAATTCTGTGAAAACTCGACTATTAATGTAAATTACATTGACTGAAAAAAGAAAACCAGGCCTCTCCACCTCACCTACTTCAGTAACTAACACCCTTGTGTCTGATTGAATCTCCACAAAAACTAGGGGAACATCTTCCCAGAAGAATGCACACCAATCTTATGGTCAGGTGTCCACAAACTTTTGTTCATATAGTCCATCACGGATAGGTTCCCTATTAGTTCCTCTCATGTTTTTCCCTTCATATTACCTTGGGATATTTTCTCATCACCACCACTCAAGGATGCTAACATATTTATTTTGTAATTTATTTCCGTGAAAGCTGCATTTTGTAGTTTTTATTTTAAAAGTGCTATACGAATAAAACTGAACTTAGTTCTCTGTGTGTGTGTGTGTGTGTGTGTGTGTGTGTGTGTGTGTGTGTGTGTGTGTGTGTGTGTGTGTGTGTGTAGTGACCCACCACTCTGCCTGCCAGCTTAAGAACCGGAACGTGGGATAAAGAAACCAGCCCATCTCCGCCAGCGCCCCCTGCTGGTCAATCGCAAAAAAGAAATTTGGTGATGGAGTGACCTGGAACGTCACGTTCACCCTCTTTCCTGACCTGTTAACACACAGACACACACTCACACACACACACCGTAATACTAAACCCTCACACGAAACCTCAACCTCTGAGAAACGGCTTACGATAGCGCCTGAGATACAGCAGGCTCGAAGTGCAGCATAGAAGCTGCAATTTTTAAGGTGGTGTTGCACTCATCTCCATCACAGTTCATATCCTGGATCGGGTTGCCAGGTAACACATAAACCAGCACACCTACTGCTTTGGAGTCCTCCATGGCTTTAATCTGGAAAGAAATATAGAAAATATAAACAATGCCTAGCATCATTTTGTCCTGATTGCTCAGAAGGTGAATCGCACCAGTCACACCATTAGTCTCTAAATAATTTGATACCACCCTGTATTTTATTTGTTTCTATTGTGTTTGATCACATTGCCTATATACCTATATCCCTCCCTTATTGCAAAGGAGCGGACGTAAAAACATTTCACTGCATGTCGTACGATTTATACAACATCCTGGAAAATTTGTGCAGAATCAGCAATAGAAGTATCTCGTCACATCTCGCCTCATGTCTCACCTTAGTGAAGAACGAGCAGCTGCTTTCGGAAACCCAGGCCACGGCTCCGGCGGCCGCAGGAAAGGGCTCGCAGCCGTCCCCAGCCCCGACCACAACGTACTGGCTTTGCTCCCAGCGGCCGCTCAGCCAGTCGTACCTGGCGTTCAGGCGCTTCACAATCACCGGAACCTTCCACTCTGAGAGATCAGAGTAACACATTATATATATTCATCACAGCTCCTGTTCATTTACATTCAGAGAATTTTGTGTTTGAGTGTAAACAGAACAGAACGCACCTGGACTAGTGAACACTGCTTGTGCCAGACCGCAGTTGTGTCCGCCGCATCCCCATGAGTAGAGCACTCGGGGTATCCAGTTCCCCAGGGCGTAGACAGGGACGGGGGAGAAATGAAGCCTGGATAAAATTTCCTTACCCCTAATGACGTGAGAAAGGATGTTGGGTAAAATGTGTGTGTGTGTTGAAAAGGTGAAACCACTTGATGAGTGGTGACGTGAATAACACTGATCTCTTCATCATGGCACCTGGTAGTGAGTGGGAATATATTTAGCAGCAAGTGAACGTTTTGTCCTCACGGTTGACACGTTAGAAGCAGGACAAATGGGCGAGTATGAGGGATGGAGCGAGTTTGCGAATTGTGACGTCTAGACGACTTTACAGTCACGCACAAAGTTACAAAGTAAATGTATTTCGTTTCAGTACTTAAGTCGCTTTTTTTCACGTATCTGTACTTTACTGGAGTTTTTCCATTTGGGGAGACTTTTACTGTAAATTCACTACAAAGTCAAATATCTTCCTTTTTACTTAACTACATTTTATTTATGAGGATAAAAACGTAACCAATCAAACACGCAGCAATCCACCAATCAGGGTCGAGCGCCTGCTCTGTTTTAAACTTGTTTTGATTGGCTCTCGGTGTATCTACTGATCACCAACATACAGTTCAGCATCAGTTCAACAGAACATTTATAGAGGAATAAATGATGAAGAAACTCCAAACTCGAACTCAACTCATTTGAGTTATTTGTAAGTTGGTGTTTTTGGGCTCATGATAATTGTAATAGAAATCAGTGTTTGAGTCATTAATATCAATCTATTAATAGATCAGTGTGCTGAGAGTCATATTCGAATCTTTTCATGTTAACTGAGTTGATTAAGTAAAGAATCTTGTAATAAAAAAAAATTATAATAAGGAAATGATAGTTATAATAAATCATAGTATTTTGGATACTACATTTTGAGAGCTTTTACTCAAGTGAAAGTTTAAAGGGACACTTTAGAGTCATATTTTACTCAACTTTAACTCAACTACATGGTTTGTGTACTTCATCCATCACTCTCTGTCTGTTTTCACTTACATCATCTATTACTTTGTTTATGATGATGCGTCTGTAGAATCCTCGCCAAGGACATGTGAGTGTCCAAACTTTGGAGATACACTTCTAACATTCCCAATCACACACACACACACACACACACACACACACCTGTGCGCTGCGGCGGCTGCGACCCTGTACACCTGCTCTCTCATCCACAGCACATCCTGAGCCGCAGAATCATCCAGAGACAGGACGAGAACTTCAGCACTCAACGGAAGGAACTCGATCAGATCAGACACTGAGGAATTGGACGCCCAGAGACACTCCAGGAACGCGGATTTGTTCGTGAACGCGTGGATGATCACGGACGATCTGGGCGTCTCGGTGTTTTCTGGAGGATAGACGAACTCCCCGTCTAGGGTTTGGAGCCGGAATTGTGGAGCAGGATCTCCCGGGTCAAAGCCGGGCAACCCTGCGTGGGTTCGGGCGTGAGGTCGCGGGTGGACGCTCTCCTCCGCGGGGCTGGAGGACACGGCGTTGGACTGAACGTTCAAGGTGAAGAGGTGAAAAATGAAGCAGAGAAACGTCCAGGCTGAGACACAGCCTGTCATACTGAGAGACGTGGGGTTTCTTCCACCACCTTTTTTTTCCCTCCGTTAAATCAAAGTGATAGTGAAAGCAGGATGGAGACTCGCCGCAATATTTATAAGCACCCGGCGGTCACGTGTTCTACGCTCATTTACATAAAGAGGCGTGACTTTAAAAAACCCGGAAGTTCTCTGTATTGTCTGGAGCACAGCACTATGATTCTTATTACTAGAGATGACATGATAGAAATGAATACTACTTGTTAAAATTACACACACACACACACACACACACCATTTGTCATCAGAGCTGATATTCAATCCACTATTTTTCATAGTTGCTGATATCAGATATCCTTACAGCAATATCCTCTTCTATACTCACAAAGCTGTGCAAAAGTTCTGTTCATTCAGCACAAATTTTGCTTGATGATTTCCGCATCATTAAAACTGTATAAAACACTACATGAAGGAAAAAAAAAAAACACACACACACCTGCTTGGTTTTGCTGAGAAAATTAAGGTATAAAAGCAGCCAGTGCAACAAAGTCTCTTCTGAGAAGGTGTGGCACCTTCTTTAGAAAGATGCTCAGAAAAACTTTCTTATTTAATTACTTTAGTTCAATTCTTTAAATGCTGGTGTTTTTTTAATGCAATGTAAATGTCATTATTTTTGAGGAGCATCTTTGCTCTACTTAATTTCACTACAAAGCAAAGTGTATATATTATGACACAAACATAGAAACAAAGAAAACCCTTTTTCTTCCAAAAACAAAGGGGAAAAATTTCAGTTACCAAAACTCTCACCTGAAATATGCATAAAATATATTTGTACCAGTAATTTTGATTATAAAGGCAGGTCTTTTTCACACTTATCTGCTGTAAGCCTAAAGGCTCCTCAACCCTCTACCCCCCCCCAAACCTGAACAGGAATCAAACATTCACATATTTACTAATTATTGTTCTTCAAATGACTATTCCCTTACATCTATTTGGGTCGGGGAAAAAAAAATCTACAGTTGGTTTCTCTCTAAATAATAATAAAAACATTTACAATTACAAACCAGACAAAAAATTAATCCTTTCATATGGTGAGTGCGTAATTAAAAGATACCAAACACTAAACCCACAGACCATTAAAAAAAAAGTATTTCCATTAAAGACCTTTTAGGATGAACTGGAAACACTACACAACCTCAGTGTGATCTCACAAATAGCTGAATGAACACTAATCTCCAAACCTTCAAACAAAAGTGAAGCTAATTATAACAACATAATGTTAAACAACCCCCCCGTGATGAACCGAAATGAAAGGCACGGAGGACTGTGTGGTATTTTGTCCAGATGAGTTTTTTTTTTTTTTTTACTGAAGAATATTTCGAGTTCCACCGTAAATCAATTAAGGCAGTATTATAAAAAAAAAAAAAAAAAAAACAATGGAATACTGCTTCAGCTGTGGAAACGTCAGTATGTAACATTACCTCACTCCGTATCACACATTTATTATTAAGTGACTGTACAATAACAAATGCAAAATAAAAAACTGAAAGAAAAAAAAAAACAAACACAAAATGAATACATATAACCAACAGGGAGGAAAATGCGTAATTTTTTCCCCCCAGTAGAATACATCGGGTCATGTTAGACTAGCTCAAATCGTTAAAAAAAAACCGTCTGAGTAATCACACATTGAAGGGAAGCAAAACAAACAAACAAAAAAAAAAATAATCGGATTTTAACTGGCTCCGGGATACACAAACATACATACATATATATATAATATAAAAATAAACTAGCTGAAATATTAATATTAATGAAAGCTATAATGAAGTGGTCTGAGAATTTAGAAGGTTGGGATTAAAGGCCTCAGAGTGGCCTGGGTTCGAGGTTCACTCCATGTGACTATGTTGCCCTTTGCTAACTTTTTTTTTTCTTTCTTTCTCCATACTGTGGTAGAAAATGATGAGATCACAGAAAACCATTTAGGACATCGGAGCTCAGGTGGTACAAAACTATCAGAGTATAGAATTTGGCATGTGTGTGTGTACACTTTTATAAGGGTTTGGCTGTAAGTCCACACCCAGCTGTGTATGCGCGTCCAGCTGTGAGCCGAATGTGGCGTTCATGGCGGATATCAGGAGTTCGGGGAGGAAGTGGCGACGAACAAACGACCGGCTTTTAAAATATCTTCCCTTTTTTCGCTTTCTTTTCCAAAGTCCTGCAGAAAAGAAGGAAGTGTTAGTGAGGAACTGAACATCTCATGAACAGTCATCGGATGCAAATCAAGATACATCTTTCTCTGTCGATCTGTCCATCTCTTTTTCCTCTCTCTTCCTCCATCTCTCTCTTTTTCAGTTCTATTTTTTACCTTGCTGTCTTCCTCTCCCTCACCTCACACAATTTTTCTCTCTATTTATCCCCCTCTCTGCCAAGATCTCTCGCTATTTCTTTCTCCCATCTCTGTCACTAATTCAGTTTCATTTCTTTATATCTATCTATTTGCCCATCTCTCCTTTCATCCCTTTATGTTTCTCTGTCATCCCTCAATCTGTTTGTCTCTTTGTCCTTCTCTCTTTCGCCTGTTTCTCTCTCCATCTCCTTCTGCCACTGTTTCAATTTCACTCTATGCATCTAAAGCTTATCTCTTTTTATCCATCCATCTTTAACTTGTTCTGTCTGTTCATTTCTCTCTCAATTGCTCGCCTCTCTCTCTCTCTTTCTTCCTGTCTTTCTCTGCATGTAAATCTTCCATTTCTGTTAATTAACTTCTCTCGGAATGCAAACTCTTACAGGATGCCCCGATTAGAGGTCGACCGATTTATCGATGCACTGATGGTTGATTGCTGGAACTATTGTCAAAAATCCATATCGATAGCTTTTCATGGTTGCGTTATACAGTGTGAGAGCAGCCTCTAGAGGCAAATCACTGACACTACATGCTGTACCTATTTATTATACATTGTAAATGTAACAAATTTTACCTATTTATGTGTTTTGTTTCAGTTTGAATGCATGTCTTATTTTCCTTTATATTTATAAAAAAATTATAAAATAATATTTATTTCATTTAGCATATTTTTGTGATTCATAACTTTTTCACTTTTTAGTGTTTAATACGCTATTTGAAGTTTAACACTCAAATCTTCTTAAAATTGGATGTAAACCCTAAAATAAATTAAATTCAGGTTAAACTCAAAGCCCACGCTGAAGTGCTGACCTGGAGGCGTCGAGTTTCTGCTGCTCCAGGAGGCGCTGCTGGGCCTCCCAGTTCATTCTCTCTTCCTCGAACTGACGTCTTCTTTCCTCCAGCTCCTTGTGCTGAGCCTCCAGGTTCTTCTTCATCTGCTCGTGACGCCGCTGCAGCTGCACACAGAGGAAAGAACGAAGACTATGAGATCAGATCTTGTGTTTGGTATGCAGTTCCCGGTCATATAGCTATTAGATAAATAAAAACAGTTTTCTGGTATATACAAGGAATACGGTACTAAAATGCAGGACAGACCAAGTATCAGAGTTTTGCACAACTATAAAACGAGTGTTTTGGACAGGACAACACTTGTGAAGGGGCTGTAAAGAAAGCTGTACCTCTGCCTCAGAGTCTTTGAGCTTCTGGACCTTCTCCTTGACTTTCATCTCAAACACTTGCTCCATCTCCATCTCCATCTTCTTCATCTTGGCCACATGCTCTCGCCTTTCCTCCTCCATCTGCGCCAGAGGGCTCCTGGGAGACGCAGTGGCAGAGTTACAAACCAGAAGACAGACTGCGCTCATAAATTATTACATTAGTATGGTACTGCTCCAGAGGGAGCCGTCTCACACATCTGTACTGATATATGAGAGAGAGAGAGAGAGAGAGAGAGAGAGAGAGAGAGAGAGAGAAAGACAGAGAGAGAACTGCAAGAAAACTGACTGAGAAAAGTTAGAAGGTGACTAGATAAAGAGAGAGACTTAAGGAACAAAGAGAGATAGAAACAGTTGGAAAGGGAGAGTGACGTACAGATATGGAGAGTGATGGAAAGATAAACAAAGATATTGAGAGTGTGAGAGAGAGAGAGGGAGAGAGAGAGAGAGATGGACAGACAGACAGAGTTAAAAAGATATTGAATAAATGCAGAAATAGACAGAAGGTGACACAGATATGGAGAGTGATGGATAGATAAACACAAAGGGGAGAGAGAGAGAGAAAAGAGAGAGAGAAGGAGGGAGTGAGAAAACATTTGAGTGATTGACAGCTGCAGAGCTCCATGGACAGACAGCTGACAGATCAATGCTACATGACCAGAAGTAAGGAAGCCAGGAAGATAAGCATCCATCCAACATTGCAGGTTTTTCCAAGAAGTTTCACGGACACACAGGCTGGACAGATGACTGAGCAGTTATAAAGCAGAAAAAGCTTGCTGAGCGAGTGCTGATTGGAGGTTAATAAGCTAAGCAAACGTGGAGTGGCAACAAAAAGGTGATACAACAGGCTAAGGCTTTACCTAAACCTACAGATCTGAAATGACCTTGAGGAGAAAAATTAAAAATTCAGAAAGAAATATTAATCTAAAAAAATAAAATAAAAATTATTTCGTCGCCATTCATGAATGATTCGCAGATCTACACTAGATTCTGAGCAATGCGGGGCTTATCCTAATCAAAGTCCAATAAATTAAACCGTATTGGGTCAAATATCACAGAATCAGAACGGAACCGTGTGTAAAGCCATGTGAAAAATAAAACCCATTTATTCACTGTGAAAGCTTTTAGCATGAAACTTATACTTTTATATTTTCTTGTGTGTGTGTGTGTGTGTGTGTGTGAGAAACTTTACTGCATTGACTTTTCTTTTTTTTTTAAGCTGGCAGAAGAGAAAGGGGGAGAGAAGAATGACAAAAATCCACCACAGACACTAGAGGGCGCCATCACCAGTGCAGGAAAAAAAGGAAACTCGTTTGGGGGGGTTTAAGAGGGACACAAAAACACACTTACATGCCATCGACCGAGTCAGCTCTACAAAACAGAAACACACAATCTTAGCATGCTGAAATCAGTGTGTAGAATTAGGAGCAACACAGGATGTTAAAAAAATAAAAATGAAACAATCAATAAATGCTACAATGAGAGAATCAGCTCGGATCAGACGAGACATCAGTGGAGCTGCCGCTGCGGTTTCCTGTCAGTTAGTGGTGAATCGCAGCTCACGCAGCTCATTGGCTGGTGCACAGCGTGTTAGTGCGAGCGTGCGTGTGTCTGCGTGCGTGTGTGTGTGTGTGCAAGCACGTAAGTGACTAGTGCGTTTTATAGGCCAGGTTAACTGCTTTGAAATGCAACTGGTTTGGTTGAGACAAAAACCGAACAACAGGAAACGCTGATATTGCAGTCAAATATTTTTTTTTTTGGGTGGGAAGAAAAAATTATTAAAATAAAAAATGCTGATGAAACAAAAACTGACTGCAGCACACCGGAATGAACATCGATCCTGCATCCAATAACACTCGTCTCTGAAACCTGGATGCTGATTGGTCAAAAAAAAAAAAGTTAATTCCTTGTCTATGATAACTCCGATTTTTGAGCTCCTTCTGATGAATATCATTTCTACAGCAACAGAACATTCATGGATTTCTGAGGACACATTTATGGAAGGAGTCTCCAGTACCAGAGCTTTGTAACAAGCCAGAAATATCAACAGGACTGTTTTTTTTTTTTTAAAGTAACGTGCACTGTACATGTAAATGCATAAAAAGTCAAACTTGTTTACAGTAGAAAATTGAATGTAGGAAAAGCGATCCACCCTGTGGGTGATGAGTCTCCTAGAACAGCACAACAAGTGTTTTATTGCATCAGAGCAGCGCGGTAAGAATAAACGTACTGCTGAATGATTCATCAGGACTCTGTTGCTATTTTTTCTCTCTCAATAAAACACAGTCATTCAGCAGTACCGTTATCCTATATACTCTGCTCTGATGCCTTACTGTCAATAGACTTTAAATACAAGTTAATAAATGGTTAATCAACCCCAAATAATTATTCTGAATAAATTATTTAAAAGTCTGCATTTATTATTTTGGCTGCAAAAAAAAAAAAAGCCCATAAGAACCATAAAGAGGATTAACTGCTGTATTTCTGAAACTAAACTTCTACATGAATGGAGATTGATTGAAAATGCGAGAACGTACTTGGTGAGCTGCCCTTTGGTCTTGTTGTTGTCCATCCCGTTGCAGGTGACGGCCGCCAGCTTCCTGCTCCTGTAGTTCTCGTAGTGGACGTTGTTGGTGACGTCCTTAAGGTCCTGCATGTGAGTCCTGGAGGGGAAGGGAGAAGTTAAACACAGGTAATCAATCGGGCAACAGTAATAACACTAAAATGTTTATGTATATTTAGGGGTGTAACGATACACACATTCATACCGAAGTTTTTCGGTACAGGGCTTTCGGTCCGGTACACACGTATACCGAATGCAATCCTTTTCTACGTGTGGAACATAGTTAAAATTCGTGTTCCCTCAGGAAAGTATCAAGTAGGGGACCGCAAGTTTGTTTAGTTTATGCCTCACACTTCGAGAGACTTTTATTATTATTATTATTAAACCTGAAATCAAACACAACAATGACAGGGGCATTTAAAAAAAGAACCTAGAGTTAATGCAGTGTCATTGTTGATATTCACTCCGTACCGGAAGTTAAATTACTTTTGCGCATGCATGAAAAAGCGCTAGCTATGGATTCTTTAGCGTTTTATGTTCAGCTTTAAGAATTTTATCTTAAAAGGAGAAAATCCTGACAATTCAACATGTTGAGGGCATGAATGCATGAAGGATGGAAGAAATGAAGATGTTTGTTAAAGTCTGCTGAAATCCCTACCCTAATGGGGACTAAAAAATATATACTATTTAATTTAATTTATTTAATGTGTGCCAATTAAATTGATTACTAAATTTAATCAATAAATTGACAAAAATGTATAGCATTAATTTGATTTATTCAATTTTATTTTTATTAAATATTATAAAATATAATTTTATATATTATTTAAGAAAACTAAAAACTAAAACCGATTTTGTTTCGCGTTTCTTTCCCCTAATCGTACCGAAATTTAACCGAATGTGACTAAAAACCGAGGTACGTACCAAACAGTGAACTTTGTGTACCGTTACACCCTGACGTTTACATATATGCATCTACTAGAGTACACACAGTATAACATTATTATATATTAAATATATCTTTTATATACAGTATATAACAGTATTTACATATAAAAGCACATGATGTTATAATCGTCTCGGGACAGATAAAGTTTCAGAACGTGTGTACCTGATGAGCATGTTCCGCAAAATGGTAAAATCACAGTGGTCTGCATTTTCCACTGTAGAGGAAAAACAAAGAAGAGAAAATTTGCATAATTTTCTACAGTATACAGATGCCAGGATGAATTTCACACTTTGAAGACTATTTGAAATGATGTATTAGTTATTATAATAATATAAATCTCTATTAGCTAGGGCTGAGCAATATGAAATAATGTGAATGAGATACACGATGCTGTAATATCATGGCTATTAAGATATGTTTATAATTCATTATAAAACAAATTTTAATGCTACAATAAATTTTTTATGAAATAAAATTATCATAAAACTAATAATTAATTAAGATTTCTAAATGATGTTTTTCTAGCAGATGATCCTGTATGTTGATCATTTATCCTTAAAATAAGAGTGTGTTCAGCTTCAAGCCTGTAGTGAAGATCGCATGCTTCAGTGCCAACGTGCTCGTCATCATACCTTCTGCCACGCCCCATGGGTACTGCCTCCCTCTAGCCTTCTTCCCGTTCACTTCGATGATGGTGTTACTGCCGACGACCGCCAGAGGAAGACGATCCTACAAACACACAGGAAAAACTTTTTTCACCCACAGCCAAAAACTTCATGCTTTTTAAAATGAACACACAAAAAAAGAGAATTTAAAAACTCAGCAATCTCACTTTGATCTTCTTCACAAGCTTGTTCTCCTCTTCGTCGTCGGTCTCTGGGAACTCGTAGATTTTGATTTTATGCTCCTGGATTTCTCTCATGACCTGAGAAAGTGAAACATAGTGAATATGACTGTTTTAGCGAAACCCCCGATTTACACAAAAACAACCTCGGAGCAGAAATATTTTTCTTTCAGACGCGTGATGATGAATTTTTCGGTGTAATTTTTCAATACAGGTTTTAGAACGCTAAATAAAAAAAGCATTAAGATCGTTGAAGAACACCTTTTATGAACCCGTTTATAAAGCATATCAATTTTTTGCTTTAGACTGAACTGGAAGAAAAAGAAAACAGGTTGGGATTTATGCTCTATTTATGTTCTTCCTCTCTGTTTCTCTTCTCCTGCTGGGATAATACTCAAACAGATGGTGCAGCACACACGGGCCCGGGTTGCTCAACACTCCGTATCTGCATTACATTAGCCGAGCTCAAAGCCAGGTGAGGGGAGAGAAACAGGCTCGCGTGCTAGAAAACGTTCCTCCTGCTGCTACGAGATGGACCTGGAGTCTGATACGTACGCAAGTTATTCTGAAATTTGACAGAAGTTTGGGTAATCATGTTCTGGACAGATATGATCAGGAACTCTTTTCTAACTTGCTATAACAAATCACAGGTCTATATTAATGACCTCGTTCTGTTTTAGAGCATTTGACAGGAATTTTCTTGCAAAAACGACACTGAAAACTTTAAAAAGTGTCATGGATACAGTGCAGGTTTATGTGCAGAGATGTTTACATTTAGGGAAGGAGTCTTCAGTTTCAATGCTTCGTACCCAAGAATTTAACAAATTTTCCAACATGGGACAGTCTTAATGTGGACCTAATAAGGAGTGGACAAATAAAAACGTGCTTGCGGTGCTTCACGTGGCTCCGTTGCTGATAATTAATTAAGCTAAAAATAAATAAAAAAGTCGGTAGCTAATTCGCACTAAATGATGAGTTAGTTAGCAGGTGCGTCCTTTGATGAGGTTCAATGCATTTTTTATTTTTTTTTAATAAGGGAGTGATCGAATGTAAGCGTGAATAAAGAGTGAATGAGCGAGTGAAAGAGGGAGAAAGAGTGAGTGAAGGAGTGAGATCGTGCCGAGCGAACCTGTTTCTTAAACTGTTGGCACTCTTCAGGGGTGAGGGTATCTGCCTTGCCGATCAGAGGGATGATGTTGACCTTCTCGTGCAGCCGTTTCATGAACTCGATATCCAGCGGCTTCAACCTGTGCGAGAGAAGGAGACAGGAATTGAAACGTGCAGCGAGGAAACAAACACTAGATGTTTATGACAAGAACCTATTCATAACAGAACTGATATGAAGTTGAGAGAGAGAGAGAGAGAGAGAGAGAGAGAGAGAGAGAGAGAGATCCTCCATATTCAGAACATTCTCTGCTGTTTTGCCTGAGGCTGAAATAAAAGTGCCCCTTCCTCTTGGGTGTACAGTGGATTTCCTGCCAGTTTTCTGGTTGTGATAACCGTCGGCTGAGTGTCTGTTATTATCCACTTTGATTCGTTTGAACAGCCGGTGTTCAGAGAGGACACGCGTTGCGCAGCAGAAATGTTGGCTGCGCCTCAGACTTCACGCTCGAGCAATTCGAGAACCGTGTTTAATTCTCAGAAAGCGCACAACGACGGGCTGTTCCCAATTCTCTGTGGCTTAGGGTGGGATCCAAAAAAAATCCATCATCGGGAACTGATTTGAGTTAAAAACAGTTATAAAAAACCTGCTAAGGCTTCATTCATTTCTGTTTCTCAAACAAGAGGACAAGTACATAGAAGCGTGCCTTTGCTGAGTGAACGCAGAAGAAAAAGACGCGTTAGAAGAATGCGCAGGTTAGGGTTGGGAAGATATTCGGGGATTCGTGATTTTTACAAGAAAATAAAGTAGTATTTATCTTTAATTAGTCTTTAAACAAGGATTGATTGAACAGCTCAAAATGAACTGGTCTTCATCGGGATTTACTCTGTGACTCAACAGTAAGCAACTGTATCTACACAAAAGAAAAATAAATAAATGCGTGCCCATAAACAACCTACAGACAGCAGGCCTTGTTATCTGTTTGTTATCTACCAAACGAGGGAAACAGTAGGAAATGGGTGCGTCGTTGTGGGAATTCGAGACTCTGCACGTGCCATCGACACATTGAGTTCAGACGTGAAACGCATCGGCCAAGAAACGTGTACATCTCCTATATGAACCCTTTCTGAACTCGAGACTGCCGATAAGCATTACACACTTCAGAAATGTGAATATATTCTTTTCTATAGTCGTGTCGTATCAAGGCAATTTTTCTCCTAGACGAGTACATGTTTTTGGTACTTGTCAAGACCAATACTAAAATGAGTAACTTATTTGAGTTAATCAATCAGGGAGGAAGTCGTGTGACGAGGTATTTTGCTGGTTACTGTTGTGTGCTGCCAGTTATGACCTACTGTCTGTAGATCTACTGTTTCTTGTTGTGCTCACACACAGAGGGTGGAGAATGGTATCAGGGAGCGAAGGTCTGTTACAAAAGAAAATTCACGATTTGCAGTTCGACTCAAGCAATGCGAATAGTGAACGCTCGAGCTTGTCCTTGGACTGGACTGATACCCAATACCAATATTAGTGTCAAACCATCCCAACTACATCCTAATATTCCTAGAATCAAGTTCACACTGTATTTTCCTTGAACTCTGAAATTCAGCTCTATGCAAATTTATCTCTATTCATATCTCCTTCATTTTCCCCCAGCCAATCAGAACAGACCTGCAGTCTGAGTGAATTCTTAACACAAAAAAATAAAGTGCAAAGACCAAACAAAGCGAAAGCTAGCCGTATCGTTGGACAGGTTTACAAGTAACACATTCTGAGCATTCCTGACTCACCCGTGTCCTGAGGGAGCGATGAAGTACAGGCAGCAGTGAACTCTGTTGTCGGGCATCTGTCTCCTGTTGACGCGTGACTCTGCGTTCAGGTAATCCTCAAACTTGCTGTCGATGTGATCGATGACCGGCTGCCAGCTATAGCGAGCAGGACATGGGGGCGTTATAGTCGCAGTGCGTTCATTAAAACATTTAATAACGTTATTTTAAACCAATTTAAAACAAGCTAAAAATGTACTACAGGACAAACAAATCCTGCATACCCAAGATAATTAAATAATGTGACAATGCAAATTCTGTGAGAAATGCAAGCAACTTTAACAATAGAGAGCCAAATATTGTTATTTAGTCTGGAACGAGGAAATCGTAGGGTAGGTCATTTGCATACCATGCATATTCATACCTGTAGTCACGTACTTGAACGACAAGATCTTAGCGTACATTTGCATGTGACGAGCAAACAGCCGTTCTGAACACACTTACCAGTTACTGTTATCCACAGCGTCTCCAAACCCCGGGGTGTCCACCATCGTGAGCAGCAGCTGAACACCGCCCTCCTTCATCAACACTTTAGAATGCTCCACCTGCAGCACAGAAGCGTTCACACAAACATTTTCTCAGTTCTGATTTGCCAGAAAGTGTTCATTCATTTCCACCAAGAGTTCTGCAGCTGCAAATTCGGTGGTCTCCTTCGGACGCGTGATCGTTTCTATAGCAACAGGTCAAACATAAAATACGAGTCACCAGTGTCAGAACTTTGTAGCGGCTAAAACATTTTCGGAAACTATTTTGCCTTTTCTGATACAAGCTGGAGAAGCTGGTGCAGAAATTAACGTGAAAATATGCAGCTGCTTTAAGGCAAGTGAAAACAGGAAGTCATGTTTGATAGACGTAACAAACCAATTAAGGTAAAAGGCCAGCATCACCAGACAATAATCAATCATTATTTGCTTTTTACCGGAGAGGGGAAAGAAAATCTGTATTTTTTTAGAGCAGGAATTCCCTTCATGTGAACACTTTCTGAACTTCACAAGAACGATGAAATGCCTCAAAAACCTCAGGTGTGAAACTATGAAACGTCTGCGTGTGGGAACACGTACCACACAGCAGCATGGCATTACTGTGGAATGCTGGGAAACCGAAGTAGGAGAAGATGTACCTGCACGGTCTTCTTGACTCGGTGTGACGGGCCCGGGTGTTCTGAGGAGTACAGGTCGGTGAGGAAGAGAGAGTTGATCATCGTGGACTTGCCCAAGCCTGATTCACCTGAAATAAAAGAAGCACAAAATAATTCAGACGGAAAAGTTTTAACAGTCATATCAGGAAGGAAATAAAATATTCTTGATCTAAAATCTCATGTTTGGAGCCATGGTTTTCTTGCAGATAGACAGGCGGTTTTGTGTCGTTGCCTTTGGCTCTGGAGGATCGTTAATCTAAGGACGACGGGGAGATGTTCTTTCCCGTATCGAGCCCAAAGAACGGTCTTTTTGTGCCTCGTCCTTTGTGAGGCCTCTGGTCCCGTGCCTCCTGGCAGTCAATGAGAATAACGAGATCCATGTGAGAGAAAGGAATGAACCTCAAGATAGATAGAATGTGTCCCGGGTTTTGAAAGTCTGAACAGGAAGCTGTCAAACAGACGCTGCAATGTTCTTACTGAACTTAATGTTTTATCATCTATGATCAATTCAGAGCCCATTTTGTATTTAAGAAAGAAACTGCAACTGTATTCTATTAATTCTATGTTTTAAACCTATTGGATCCTTTTTCTCCCTAATCTATATTCGGATTTTGGGTCTCCCATTTCAAGTGAAAGGAAAATCGAATGTGATCACATTCAAACACCTCCAATACAATTGTGGGCCTTCAACTTTGTGGTAACAGTTTGGGAAGAACCACGTATAAGTGGGAAAGTCAGGTGTCCCAATACTTTTTTCTATAAAGCATATAAAATAGGAATAACACTTTGCAATTATACGCACGTGACGTCTGTCAAACGCCATAAAGAACGTGTATATTTTATAAAACCCAGCATTAGTGGATCTAATCTAACACTAACACAATACAGGCTGTAGTGAGGACATGCTCAAGATCAGTGCCAAACTGACACTGGAAAAAACACAGAGGATTCAATACGATCACATGACCACTACCTCACAATAATAATAATAAGTACGTTACCTTTTTTTTTTGATAACGAGCTACTACTAAGAGGAAAGACCTGTTTCCTGGAGGGGCTGTACATATATAGCAAACCGGAGAGTTTAATTGTATGGTCATGAATATGTGGAAAAACGTTTCTGGAAATAAAAATAATAATATTTCCAAAACTATGAGTCACGAAAATGAATCAGGACATTATGCAGTACTGGACTAATCTCTATTTTAAAAAATGTCAATAATCAGTGGTGGATGAAGTACACAAACCATGTAGTTGAGGGTTTTTTGTAAGATTTATTATGGCTATAAAAGTTCCTATTATCATTTTTGTGAACAGACTCTGTTCAATCAACTCAGTTTATGTGAAAACAGCACAATAATCTGTTAATGATATTAATGAGTCAAACACTAATTTCTAGTAAAATAAGCATGAGCCCAAAACCTTTTTAACTAATTTATAAAAAAAAGAAAAAAAAGAAAAAAAAAGAAAAAACCCTCAAATAAGGTCACGTGTGTTGTGACGAGTTCGAGTCTGGAGTTTAATCATTTATTCCTCACTAAATGTTCTGCTTGATGTTGAACTGATGCTGAACTGTTGATGATCAGTAGATGCACCGAGCGCCAATCAAAACAAGTTCAAAACAGAGCTCACGCTCGACTCTGATTGGTGGATTGCCGCGTGATTGACCAGTTATGTTTTTAATGCTCATAAATAAAAAGGAACGACTGATTTCGCAAAACGTAGTTGAGTAAAAAGGAAGATATTTGACTTTGAAATGTAGTGAAGTGAAAGTAAAAATCTCCCCAAATGGAAATACTTCAGTAAAGTACAGATACGTGAAAAAAGCGACTTAAGTACAGTAACGAATTACATTTACTTTGTTAATGTTCACCGCTGCTAATGATACAAATCTTTAACTAATCTCTCTTAGTGATCTCGTTTAAATCTGAAACCTGTACGCCTTTAAAGCTCTGTACACATTTTCACTCGACCTTCACCTTGCTTTTCTATGTAGAATATGTTGCAACATGTACTTGACATCTGATTTTATCTTTTTTTGTGTTTCTGCAAATTCTCTTCTGAAAACATGATCTTAAACAAGAAATATATAAATATATAAGGAACGCAACACACTAATGGTAACTTTTGCTTCTAACAGAATATTTTTAATACCGGCTGTTTAAGGCGTTTTAAATCCCAGATGTTTCGTTTGTACGGATCCGAGCTGGGGATGACAGTACGAGGAAGGAATGAAGGAAATGTGCTGAACACAAACTTTTTCTGAAGCGCCTCTGTGTACTCTGAGAAAAGTGTCCTTTTTTTTCCACAAATAAGAGAGGTGGGACGATTTTTGCTGCAGTGAAGAGGAAAAAAAAGACCCTGTATTCACTCAGCTTGAATACTAAACTCTGACAGGGTGGATTGAACATTTTAGAGACACAGAATGACGTGTATAGAAATAAAAATAAATTAACCATCTAATGAGCATCAGGCCTTCACTGCTTGTAAAGAAATCTTAGTACAGGGTGGCTACAGTGACCCAAATAACCACTTTGTACAAATGTGATAGGCAGAAAAGCATCTCAAAACATGAGCAGAAACACCATTCCGGTTGCTTTCTATCAGTTATGAACAGGAAACTGATGGTATGTCGGTTTGAAAAACAAGACAGATAAAACGAACCAAGTCGCTTCACTGCTGCTCGGTGGATGTTTTTTGTTTTTTGCACCATTCAAAATACTCATTTCAGAAGTTTTCAATACATTTCTACGAATCGCAGTAAAGTTTTAAATGCGAGTGTTTATGCATCAGACGTCTAACGATTCGTCTTTTTTAAATTTTTTTTAAACATCCTCTATTTTAAACTGACATTTTTTTTTACTTATACAGGATGTGAAATCACTGCCTTTCAACCCTGGTTTCCTGTGTGGGTTTTATCCTGACAGCGTTTACAACGAACGTCAAGAATGCAGTTACCCGGTCGTTCAGCACCAGACAGGAAACTCGAAGCGCTCGAGCGTACCGCGTGTACACGGCCCATCACTTAACACACATCACTTAAATATGCTTTATTGCCGTGATCTCCGAGCCTCGAGGTTGTTATCGGCACGCAGATAAATGGCTGTTCTCTTACCCACAACCATTAGTGTGAACTCGAAGCCCCGTTTCACAGACTTCCTGTAGACCTGGTTGGGAAGGCTGGCGAAGCCGACGTATCCCTCGAGATTCTTCTGCTGCTGCGGAGGGGGGAAAAAAAAACACGCACTTTTAAAAGCTAAATAATTTGAGTGCATATTCTGTATCAGCATAAAGAATTTATTTTAGAGTTTAGTATTAATCCTGATACTCACTGCTTTATTTGGTGAAGTAAATCCAGAGATAGCATCCAGAAAAATTTTCCCCATCGGACAAATAGAAGAAAAAAAAAAGATGAATGTATGAATTAGTGCAAAAAAAATATATAAATAAAGGCAAACAATCAATTCTAAGATATATTAAGATATGTAGGCTTGCCAACAAAAATAATCCAAATCGTACATAGATGTACTTTTCAGATTTAATACTTTAGACACTCGAAGTCTCCTGCATGAATCAGGGAGTGGGGATGAATTTGACAGAGGATTTCCTGTATAATATAAATCAGGTCTAAGGTCATAAAGAGATACGGTTGAACTGGTTTTTGCACTGAAATGGAAAAAACCTTTGTCACTCTGGTACAAAGCCATACAGAAGTCCACATTAGGGGTCAAACTGTTACTGTAGGTGGATCAAAAATAAATAAATAAAAAAAATAAAAAAAAACAACTCAGAGGAGAAGCAACATGAGACGAGATCAGATGTAGTCAGTTGCGGTTCACGTGGTGAGATCTGCTGCTCCGGGTTAATGCCGCAGACACGTGCCCTCACGTTACTGGGGAAATAAATCTCCTCTTCGTAGACCCTTGGGACAGCAAAATCGACGTGCGGGTTCAGGAATGAACCGCGTTCGGATTTTTATTAGTGTTTGCGTGAAAAGTAACCCCTGGACCCCTAAGGACAGAGCGGTGCTGAAACATGTCCGAAAAAAACAAAAAAAAACAACAACAACCCCACCCATTTCTGATCTTTTCCTCCCCCTTTTTTTCACCTGGGAAATTTCCTGCACAATCTGCATCCAATCAGATGCCCGAGTGCATTTATCCCTGTCTACTAACTAGACAGGACAAATTACATCTACGCCATTCAGCAACCGAGGAGTTAAGGGCCTTGCTCATGGGCCCAACTTTGAGTGGTGCTGAGATTTGATCGAAGGACCTGTCGATCACAAGTCGGGACTGCACAAACCTTCCCTATACAGTACTCCGCATTAGTCTAGAACGCCTCAGACCTGATTGGTTTACGCACGTGGGTGGGGTTAACCAAAATTGTGAGCATCTGATTGGTTGCAGATGGTAAAAGTACATAATGACGATCTTTAATTGTCCCAGTTTAAAGGCAGCATTAAGGATTTAATACAGACTGTGTGTAATGTATTAATATAAAAGAATAAACACAATGTTATAAAAAAAAATAAACATTTGTATATTAAACATTTGCAACTGTTACATTTTGATTTTTTGAGTCTTTGAATGCAACACACACACACACACACACACACACACACACATATATATATATATACATATATAACACACATACACAAATATGGGTGAGTTTTGAAGCGCGTGCGCTGACGGGACGTTATCTACCCAAGCTAACCAGGTTAGCAACTTGTTTTTTTTATACACGGTTAGCTAGTATGTATATATTCAACATGTTAAACTCATTTTACACATTTCCATCATTTCATTTTAATAACATTAACGTTTTTGCCCTAAAAAAAGACACGAATTTAAACAAAAGCACTGTGGAAGTGGTGGGGAAAAAACCGTTTTCTTGCTAGCATAGCTTCAACAGAACTAGCTAATCATGCTAAAGCTCCTCAGTGTGTCGCTTCTCCGCCCAGTTTTTGGTACATTATATGTATAAAAATGGTCATTTTAAGTCATTTTGACGTTTTTAAAGGCGTTTTTCGCTGTTTATTTAGATTTTTTTCTAATTCGTCACTACCCAGTGACACAGAAAGCGGAAAAAAATGCCACAGGAAATGCCTGAGCTCGCGGTTCAGCCGAGGAGAAGAGAAATATGCGGAGTTTATTTATTTATTTTATTTAAAAAAAAAACGATTTGAAATAGATACGATCCTCCGTCTCGTGTCGGTGTTTCGGTTCCGAGCGGGTGGTGCAGGAGCCGAGCCGAACCGAAGCGGAGGTGAGTGATCTTACCCATGGTGATATCGCAGTTCAGCGCTGCTGCAGAAACCGAGCCGACATTCCCCTCAGAGCACTTCCGCAAGAAAAAAGAAAAAAAACTCCACGCGCCTGACGTCGTCGGTCACGTAGCCGCTCGCGCCGGAGGAGTCTGAGACGCTCGCGCCCTGAGGAGAGGAAAAAAATAGTTTACATTTTATTTATTTCTGAAAGCTCACAATCAACCACAACTCAATTTAAAGACAAAGATTATACAGACACACAGAGAAAAACAGCAACACAAGTACAGGCAAATAAGAAAATAAGTAGGCAGACAGAGAGAAAGAACATCAGACAGACAATAAGACATAAGGCAGATAAACAGAAAGACAGAAAGCAAGAGACAGACAGAATGGCAGATAGACACACAATATGAAGGAAAGACAGTAGACAGACAGACAAACAGACAGAAAGACACAAGTAGACAGACAATCAGTAAGACAGACAGACACAAGCAGACATACAGACAGATTGACATAAGTAGACAGACAATCAGTAAGACAGACAGACACAAGCAGACAGACAGGCATTAGTAGACAGACAAACAAAGACATAAGTAGACAAATAAACAGAAATAAGTAAGTAGACAGACAGACAGACATAAATATGCAGAGAGACAGACAGGCTGACAGACATAAGTAGACAGACAGTCAGTAAACGACACAAGTAGACATACAGACAGATTAACATAAGTAGACAGAAAGACAGACACAAGTAGACATACAGACAGATTAACATAAGTAGACATACAGACAGAAAGAAATAAGTAGACAGACAGACATACTGTAAGTAGACAGATAAACAAAAATAAGTAAGTAGACAGACAGACAGACAGACAGACATAAGGCGAAAGACAGACATAAATATCTAGAGAGACAGACAGGCAGACAGACATAAGTAGACAGACACTCAGTAAGACAGACACAAGTAGACATACAGACAGATTAACATAAGTAGACAGACAGACAGAAAGACATTAGTAGACAGACAGGCATAAGTCGAAAGACAGACATAAGTAGACAGACAGACAGAAGTAGACAGATAGACCAACAGACTGACATAATTAGACAGACAGACAATAAGACATAAAAAGACAGATAAACAAACAGAAAGACAGAAAACAAGAGACAGACATAAATATGCAGAGAGACAGACAGAAAGGCAGATAGACAGACAAGATGAAGGAAAGACATTCTCAGGCAGACAGAAAGACATAAGTAGGCAGACAGACAGACAGACAGATAAAATAAGAGATAAACAGATAGAGATGTATGTGAAACTGTATTTATTCAGCAGTAAAATATTTGATCGTGGGAAAGTGCAGCTGTTCTGAAGAACACGAAGGAGCATCAGACAGACCTGATCGAGTTACAGTGCAGTCACTATTCTCTCTCAGGTAAACAAATATCCTGCGTGAGAATCTCATGTGACCACTTGACGTATTATTATTAGGGCTGTCAAAATTAGCGTGTTAATAACACATGAACGCAAATTCACTTATTCTATTACCGTGTGATTAACGCATCATGCATTTCTGTTTGACCATTTTTATTAAAAATATAAATAAATGAATATCAAAGCAAAATTAAAACCTTCAACCCAACACACATTTATTCACAACATTCTTTCTTTATTTAGATATAAAATAAAAAAACACAAAGATAATTTTACATCAATAAACATTTGTTTTACTGATGTACAAAGTCTCAAATCAAACACCAAAATCCACCATGATGCGGACATCCGGCAATTAAAACCGTCCGTGCGGAAAAAGGTTCCATTTGGTGTCCTTTTAAAACATTTACAAGAATATTTTGTCTTCATGCTCTATGTTGAGTTTGGTTTCAATAATAATAAACATACATTTGCATAAAGCATCATATTTGTCCATGCGCATGTTGAGTAAAACAAATTTGAGAAGTATTAATTTAAGGTACATTTAGAACAGAGAAAAATTTGCGATAAATTTGCAATTAATCACGAGTTAACTCATGACAATCGTGCGATTAATCGACATCGTATATTATAATCGATTTACAGCCCTAATTATTATTATTATTATTATATTGCTCTTTTAATAATTATTTTTTTATTTAATTAATCCTCATTTGATCTAATTTAATTTAATATCGAACCTCTTTGCACAAGCAAGATTAAAAAAAAGAAAACTTTTATTTGTGATGTTACCTAACTTCCGCTCCGACTTTTAATTTGAAAGTTCTCTCGCCTTTCATCAGTGACGTTTCCGTGTTTTCCAATACTCGTTTTATCCCAAATAGCTTCACGTTGATACGAAGTGCACTACATAGAGCTCACGCGAGTAAAGTATTAATCATCAAAAAAAAAATTTCAGGCGGATTTGGAAATGTTTTATTGTATTTTTAGTTTATAAATTACTCGCTTAATTAAATGCATCATTAACTGGATATTAAGCGCGCGCGTGAGCTGAGAACGCTTGGGGTGTAGGGCGCCTAAAGAGGACACGGTAAGCGATTTGGGATGCTGCCTTGATCACTGACAGCGTAGTGGTTGTGAGGGTACCAGCGGTGCCAAGAAGGTCACCATTATATTGTCAGCGTGCGCTTTAACGGTCAGCATGAGCTCGAGCTCCGGACCGGGAGACAGAACGGTGCTTCCGGTTACCGCCGAGTCTCCGGTTCGTAGCGTCCCAAAGACGTGGAGCATAAGGAGACTCTTCAGCCACGTGCGGGTGGAGAACCTGGTCGCCGGCCTGAGTGGAGGCGTGGTGTCCACCATGGTGCTGCACCCCCTTGATCTGGTTAAAGTCAGATTTGCAGGTGAACTCTCTCTCTCTCTCTCTCTCTCTCTCTCTCTCTCTCTCTCTCTCTCTCTCTCACTCACTCACACACACACACACACACACACACACACACACACACACACACACACACACACGAGATCCAGACAGTCTTCAGTCCAGTATTGTGGACCTTCTTCCATTCAGGAGTCACTAACCCATGATCCAGTAGAAGGTTAGCCCTGATATGACGTCATAAACACAGATTATGACGAGAACGCCAAAATGACGTCACTGACCTTTTTTGTTTACCCATGTTCTCTTACCCATCCATCTTATGTCAGAGTGTAAAGTACACACACGTGTATATTACGTGAGCAAGGAACAAGTGAGAAATAGTTCGCCTTTGGGCACACACACACACACACACACACACACACACACACACACACACACACACACACACACTGGAGACTCCTTCCATGAATATGAAATGAATAGAGCTTTCAAAGGCCATTTTCACGCATAACCGTCACGTGCGTCATTTCTTATGCCTGAACGTGTAAAGTAGTGGTGCTCACGCTTCAGAGGCAAATATAACTTTCCTTTCATTTATTACAAGAAACGTTACTCCCTCCTTTTCCGCCTCTACAGTGAGCGATGGACTGCAGCTGAGGCCGAAGTACCACAGCATTTCACACTGCATGAGGAGCATCTGGCAGAAGGAGGGACTCCGGGGCTTGTACCAAGGGGTCACACCGAACGTCTGGGGCGCAGGAGCGTCATGGGGGCTTTATTTCTTCTTGTGAGTTTGCTTTCCTGTTTTAAATTTTTTTTCATTTTGAACGTTACAACTTTCTTGTATATATTTAATTAATAAACCGTGTTTATATATATTTTTAGTTATAATGCAATCAAGGCGTATATCAAGGAGGGCCGTCAGACTGAACTGAGTCCCACAGAACACCTGGTGTCTGCCGCAGAAGCAGGTTTATCTTGTTTATATCTCACACACACACACACACACACACACACACACACACACACACTGTATCAAAGGCTGTATCAGAAATCCAATCACTGGTTAAAATGACTTCTGATCAGATTGCGAGAACAGGGGGAAATGTACAAAATGTTAAGTATAATAATAATAATACTAATACTAATACAAATAATAATCAGGAAAAAAAACATTATTTGGTCACATTTGGTGAAGCATGGTGGTGGTGGTGGGAGCATCATGTATATGAAGCTTTACCTCAGCGAGACGCTATTGAAAAACATCTTGAAACTGAATTAGGGCTCTGACTAAGATTATGAGAAATGCTTCCTCGCACCTCGACTAATATAAGGCGGCGACCCCATGAGACGTCACGACTCGCCGAGTGCATGACATTAATAAAGCTTAACGAGGCGCCTGCCCCGCCCGTGCCGACTCTAACGCTTATTGATTTGGCCCTCGGAGATGTTTCTCGCTATTATTTGATCGATGTCGTAATGAGATTTGTCGCCGGTTTACAGGAGCGATGACTCTCTGCCTCACAAACCCGATCTGGGTGACAAAGACACGCCTGGTTCTGCAGTACAGCTCTGATCCCAGCCAGAAGCTCTACAAGGGCATGGTGGATGCGCTGGTGAAGATCTACCGGCAGGAAGGAGTCCCGGGACTCTATCGGGTAGGATTTAGTGAATGTCAGTGGGGAAAGTTTTGTGTGATCAGCATTGCTTTCAACAAGTTTGGGTTCCGTCCAGGCGTCAGAAGAATTCTTGGAGGAAACTGACCGTATTGTCTGCTGTCATGAGAAAAAAATCAGATCTGGATCAAATAATTGAACTTGTTTTGGTGTATGTTTTTAAACATGTAGGCCAGAGAACTATATTAATATCATGATACCTTGTTAAACCCAGAGCTTTCAGGTAGATTACACTCTGGTAAGCTTACATAAGCAGCTGTTTACCTGAACTTCCATCACTGGCCACATGGTGGCGCTCACGCTCCAGGCGTAAAATACCTGGCCCTACGCAGTACAATAGATTTTTTTCCAGCTCTACATGGTTAATATCAATAAACCCGAGGTTTTTTTTGCACAGGGCTTCGTTCCCGGGCTTTTCGGGACGTCTCACGGAGCTCTGCAGTTCATGGCATATGAGGAGCTGAAGAGAGACTACAACAAATACAGAAACATGCATTCAGACGCCAAACTGGCAAGTGCAAGTCAGGTTTTCCAGATGTTTTAAAGAAAACCTCACTGTAACCACAGGCAGTGACGTTATGTCCTGTGTTTCGTCTGCAGAATCCATTAGAGTACATCACAATGGCGGCTTTGTCTAAAATCTTCGCCGTGGCAACCACATACCCGTACCAGGTGATCCGAGCTCGCTTGCAGGACCAGCACACGAGATATAACGGCATGATGGACGTCATGCGCAGGACATGGAGGTAAATCAATTGTAAAAATTACCATTAATATAAATATTTCTTTTCTATAAATAATTCTAGGAAAACTTTGCGCTTTGATCCTGATTTTTCCAAACATATGAGTTTCATCCTCAAACATTTCCACAAATTTGAAGGCACGTAATTGCCTTTGGATGCCATACCAAGAAAATTTCCCTTGAAGTTCTGCTTTACATGGGTTGGATGTATGTGGAAGATCTCCTTGTATGGAGCTCCAACCCTATTGAACACCTTTGAGATGAATGTGAACGCTGACTGCACCCCAGACCTTCTCACCCTCTCACCTACATCAGTATCTGACTTTACTCACACCCTTGAATGAATCTCCACCAGCACACTCATAAATCTAGTGGAACATCTTTCCAGACAAATGGAGGCTATTACACGAGGTGGTATCAAAAGGTTTCCAGATGTACAGGTGAATGATGTTGTTTGGGACTTATGAAAGTCGGTGCTCCCTGTGACTGTGCGTGAAGCCTCGTGATGCCATCCATTGGCGTGTCTCGGAACCTTTCGATACCACTTTTGGTAACAGCAAATGGAAAGTAAATGTAGAATGGGATGTTCCAAAAGAAGAACGTACCATTCTTATGACCATCTAATGGTCTTTCTATAACTATAAACTGATCAGCCATAACATTAATCACCACCAATCAGAGGTGAAGTGAGGGACACTGATTATACTGTTACAGTGGTACTCGTAAAGGGGTGTATATTGGAATCCAGATGAACAGTAAGTGCTGTAGGGCGTGTGTGTGTGTGTTTGCATCACTTACCTGGAGAAGACATGGCACCAGGATGAACTAAGTGATGCTCTGGGTGATGTTCTGCTGTGAGACCTTGACATACATTCATGGAGATGGTACTTTGGCATGTACCACATTCCCTAATCCCTAATATCAGTGGTTGCTTTCAACAAAATAATACACCATACGCATGATGGTCGAGGAACGCTTCGAGGAACATAGAGTTCAAGGTGGAGCCTCCTCTTACAACTTACAGGATCTGCTGAAAATGTCCTGATATACACCACAGAACACCTTCAGAGGTCTTGTGGAGTTTTAGGTCTTGGTGGGTCAGAGCTGGTTTAGGCACAAATCGGACCTGTGGTTTTAATGTTGCAGTTAATAAAGGTTTATAAATGAGATGTAGGTAAAATAAAGTGTGGAGGAAAAATAAAGCGAAGTGTAGTTTTGAGCAAAAGTGCTTCATCAGCCGTGCAGGAAAAAAGTGCTTCAGTACGTCGTGTTTCTCAGGAGACTTCGTGTCCTTTTTTTCCCTCTCGCTTTTAGCGCACTTGCAGGTACTTTCTTTGATTCCTCTGTACAGTGAATACACACTTTTTTACAAAGAATCTTTATACCCTTGTATATTACATCAGCGATCAGGCAGGACATTATGACATTACGACCAGTGAATAAGTGGTTGACTGATTATCTCTTCGTCGCGGCACCTGCCAGTGGACGGATTTAATAATTAGACAGAAGATCTTTACAGTGTATGTGTAGCACCTTTCTTCCAAACCAATACTATATGAATTGATCATGTTTTTAATACCTGCCTGACGATTTGTCTCGTTTTCTCTGACCAGGAACGAAGGAGTTCTGGGCTTCTACAAAGGCATGGTGCCCAACCTGATCCGGGTAACGCCGGCCTGCTGCATCACCTTCGTGGTGTACGAAAAAGTGTCCCGTTTCCTCCTGGACCAGCATAAATGAGAAGAAGAATGCGAGAGGCTGAGAGGCGGTCACAGCAAGACAGACAGGGATGCCGGTTCAGGACTGAGCATGAGGTCTCGCTGGATCCTGTCACAAACCAGAGCACCGAGACCACCAGACGAGTGGAACAAGGGATCTCGTGACGCAGATGTGATGTGGAATCTTGTACAAACAGAAACTGGTGCTGCTCAGAGTTTACATGGCAAGATGCCTTGCAAAGACTGTGTGTGTGTGTGTGTGTGTGTGTGTGTGTGTGTGTGTGTGTGTATACAGACAAGATAGGAAACAGAACTGAATCAATTCCAAATAAACCCAAAAGGGACGGTTTAGCAAGAAAAATCTAATGTACACAATTTTCTTCTTTACTTAGTGTTTTTTTTTTGGAGTCTTTAGTTTTATATTGGAGCTAGCTAAAATGAAATGGATTTTTTTCAGAGATAAACTGTAAGGAACTCTGGATAAAAGCAATTTTGACAAATTGTGACATCTAGACGACTGGGGCAGAGCATCTCCAAAACTGCAGCTCTTGTGGGATGTTTCTGATCTGCAGTGGTCAGTATCTATCAAAAGTGCTCCAATGTAAGGAACAGTGGTGAATTGATGCACGTGAGGAGCGAAGGCTGGTCCGAGTGTCCAACAGACGAGATCCTGTAGCTCAGACTGCTGAAGAAGTTCAAGCTGTTGATGGACTGTTTTGGCAGCAAATGGGGGACCAACACAATATCCGGCAGGTGGTCATAATGTTACGCCTGATCGGTGTAGACCCTGCAAAAAAAAAGTTGTGTTGAAGAAATTGTCTCTGGAGTGGGCGGGATTAGACACAATTTCTGCCTGAGTGGGCACAATTGATGAAACGTTCTATAAAAATTGGGGTTGCGCAAACCTTCTGCTAGAGTGGGCGAGATCTATTACACTTTCTACTGAAGCAAACGGCGTTAATCGAAATTTCTGCTGGAATACACGAGTCTGATTATGCTTTATGTTAGCGTAGAGAGTTAAGTTGGTGGGATTCATTCTGTGTTCTGCTGCAGCAAGTTCTGATTGGTCAGGATTCCCTGAAGGGCGGGGGTGGGTGGGTGGAGTGAAGCCATATCTACCAACAGATATAGTTTAGGACACAGTGGGGCTTGATGTTTGTGTAACCACGCCCCCTTGCCCCAGGGGTCGAATATGGAGTTGTAGTGGATGTCTGGTGGCCTGGAAAAACCGCTGGGATAAAATTTAGACAAAAACAATTGTGTCTGTGAAGACTGTCAAGTTAATAAATCATAAATATAAAGTGGTATCAGAATGTTTCGAGACTTGTTTTGTAACCTCCCAACAGATGGCAGCACAAGGCTGCACGCATAGTCACAGGGAGCACCGACTTTCATAAGTCAGTGTGCAAAAATGTGCTTGACACTCTTCAAAAGAAGAAGGACACGTTCCAGAAGAGGCAGGAACGCTGGGAGCGCTGTATTGATGTGCAAGGAGACTATTTTGAAGGCGATAGTGTGTGAATTCTGAGACACCAAAAATGTCTTCTCTGATCGCCTTCTTTTGAAAGTAGCTAGAATTTTCTTCATATTAGGTTTTTTTGCCCTCAACTGTTCCTTCTCTCCTTCATGTCTCCATATTTTCAGAAAGACAAGTAAAGAAATAATAGGACATAATGACCGAAGAGAAAGACACGCAGTGAAGTGAACATTTTTCTGTTCATTATTTATTGGAAATCTTATAGAAAAATCTGGATTCTCGACTTTATTAGCATCAGTTACTGAGACGCTCATAATAAAATCTCAGAGAAGTACGTGTATATACTTTAACATCAGAAGTTCATTTACAAGACAAAATATTAAAATATGCATATAACGTATAAAATATATAAAAACAAATAAAAAAGTCATGACGTTTCTACAGTACTTAGGTTTCAAACGTGAAATGTGTTTTGCGGGATAATAAGATTAACACGTGAGAGGAACCTCGGTCGCCGTCGTCCCGAAGTCGAAGGTCATTTTGGCAGCTCATCGATGATCACCCTGGAGACGGAGTTCCAGCCGGTGGAGGCGTCACCGTGTGGGTAGTCCCCACACGTGCCCACCCAGATGGCCACATCTACGAGACCGGCTCGGATGCCTTCGCACAGACCTTCCACTGAGCACGAGGAAGAATAAAGAAAACGTCAAGCAAGTAAAGCATTCAATGCACAGCAGTTATTGTACCTATTTTAATATCGAATGTTTCTTTATTATGACATCTGACATAAATCATGAAGAGGTTTGTGTTAGATATATCAGGGGACCAGCAGTACCAGCTTGGTGATGCCAGGATTCAAAATCACGGCCTTTAAATCAGAAGCCTTAACCACTGAGCTCCTTCTGATCTATGCTGCTTTGGGACAAAAAGCTAGCACTCGGATTGACTGGTTGGGAAAGAACCACATAGGTGAAAAGTCATGTGTCCCAATACTTCTGCTAATATTGTACAGATGCTTCAGCAGAACACGGAACATTCTGGTCACAAAATCACACCCTGTAGGAACGTATTAATAAGCGAATCTGCTCCTGATATGGAACAATCACAATCTATGGAACACGAGCACTCGTTCCTCGGTGGCACCTGCCCCCCCCAACCCGTTCCCAGAGAGCACTTTTCAGGCATCTCGAGCACTTCTTGATGATTCGCGCCGTCCCTCAAACACACACTCGTTCCCTCCTTCGCTTTGTTCCACATTGTCTGAAGAGCTCGTCTACCAGACCCCCAACCTCAGCCTGCATCTCTTACGGTCACACGATTACTTTTGATTGCGCTCGTGATTGTAAAGCGCGGTCACGGCGCTGAGATGAAGCCACGGGAATTACATGAGCGCTTCAGGTAAACAAGCCGGGAACGAACTAATTTGTGCGAAACTCGATGTGACGCATGATGCTGTTTTCCAAACCAGGTTTCATTACAGTTATTCATTTCTGAAAGTTCTACAAATAATCTTTTATAGTTGATATATTCACCTCCGACCTCCTTCATATCCTCTGAACCACTGGGGTATTCACTCAAGGATCAGTGGTGTAAAGTATTTGAAAAAAATTGACTGAGTATCAAAGATATAAGTAGCTTTTACTTTCTACTCAACTACATTTATGATTCAATACATATACTTTTTACCTCAGTTTTTTAAATTTGAATGACCATTTTCTAATTTTGCTTATTTACTCTGCAAAAAGGGGGATATTTACTTTAATTTTATTGGTCCGTGTGTCTTGGCGTTGAGGACTATCGCATCTTTGAGTCTACGTTCAATACGAGTCGAATACTCGAGTTCTCTTCAAATCAGATACTCGAAGAATTTTACTCAAATAAAAAAAGTTTTGCAGTAAGATATCTATACTTTTACTCAAGTAGGATTTTCAGGTTCTCTTTACACCTCTGTTTTGGATAAACTGCTACACTCACTTGTAAATGTACAAATTTAGTTTTTGGTCTCTTCATCTGTCACTCTTCTGGGAAAATGTTCCTCTAGATTTGGTGGAGATTCATTTAGCAACTTGGGTGAGGAGGTCTGGGGTGCAGTCAGTGTTCACATTCATCCCTAAAGGTGTTCAATAGGTTTGGCGCTCTATAGCGGGAGATCTTCCACTTCAAACCATTTAAAGCAGATCTTCATGGTTGCTTTGTGCACAGGGGCATTGTGATGCTGGATCAGATTTGGTCTCCTAGTTTAATTAAATGGAAAATGTCATGCTAGACATCCTATACAATTATGTGCCTCCAATTAAGTGGTAGAATTTGGAGGAAGAGCCACACAAAACCAGTTTTCCTTATACTTTTGTGCATGTTTTGTATGCTGGTGATTTTATAATTGTGATGTCTTATTTCTGTTTTCTGTTATTTATGAATAACTGACTGTAAGCGTCTTACCTGACGTGGTGCGGTGGATGTTGATGGTGGAGTTGAACTCGGGGCTGCCCTGGTCTAGGTAAACGATGGACTCGATGGGCAGAGGGCCGGAACATTCGGCTCCATTAAAGGTAAAGTACCAGCGCTGGCAGCAGGCCGTTTTACACTTGAGCCGGAGCGAGCCGCTGAAGAGGACACGCAGAGAGCTGTCTGAGCGCAGCTTTGTGAACGTACACTCCTGCACACGAGGGAAAAACGTGAATTGTGAACTTCGGATTAACTTCAGTTGGCTCTGAGTAAAAAAAAAAAAAGTCACTCACTGCGATTTTGCCCAAGTCGATGCCATAGTTGAGGGAATTCCAGGCGCATTGCTTGTAATTGGGGATCCATGGTTCCTCGAACCTCTCACTCATGCACTCGCCCTTCTCTCCCTTGGCCCCGTCTCGTCCTGGGACTCCTGGCGTTCCAGGGATTCCGTTCACTCCCGGGTTTCCTTCTCGGCCTGGGATTCCCGCCGGCCCCTGCACGCAGCTTCCATACTGCAGTGGGGAAATTTTACATGATACAATCCTGTTTCTATAGTAACAACTTCCCCCAGGACTAGAATCAAGGATGCTTCATTGTAGACCAATTAAAAAATGTCTAATTGTTCGCTACTGTGTTAATTGTTTATTAAATGTTTATACGAGGAGTCACCAGCGTCAGCGTTTTGTAGCGATCACAGTTGCGCTTCTAAAGCTTTTATAACAACATAACAGGAAATGACTTGTTTCACAGATGTTCCACAAAACTTTTAATGCAACTGTAAGCGGATAAAAATTACGACTCGTTCTTTACGAACAGCTGCTGTTGTAAAAGACGGATTGAGCACCTCAGGATGCGCTGTTACGGGGAAATGACTGTAGTCACGCTGTTGCTACGGTGTTAGTAACTTCAACACGATCACCCTGTGATTATTTTTTTAATTCAAACATCCTTGATTTTACTCCCATCCTCCCAAAAAGACCCGAGGACATGTTGCAATCTGTCACGCAATGAGCTCAAACCACGACGATCTAATATTAGCTTGATTAAAGTGTAATTCCACTAATCATTGTGTTTGTGCTCCTGAGATATACGCAATATCAACCGTCGAATAACCTCATGGCTCATGATGTGCTTAGAAAGTTGCCGTGAGGGAAGTTGAGCTGCTCTTGTGTTATTAAGAATAAAATTGCAGCGTGGCTTTAACTCTGGTGGGAGACGATTGAACCTGCGGTGACGATGCCGCGGCTTTAATTCGCATCGATTCAGCTGTTGAGTAACTGATAATGTGAAACCGGCAGGGGTGAATCAAGTATAACGGTCCTGTACTTGAGAAAACTTTCTAATCCTCAGCATAAATATGACGCTCGATCTTATTCTTTCTATTTGAGTGCAGCATTTGCTTCTGAAACCACTTATGTTTCAAAAAAGTGCTTTTTACTTGTCACATGTACATTACAGAACAGTGAAAATCCTAAAATCTTCAGGGTCAGAGCGCAGGATTACACATAATACAGAGCTCCTGAGGGTTAAGGGCCTTGTTTAAGGGCCCAAGAGTGGCAGGTTATCAATACTGGGGCTTGAACCCTCAACCTTGTGATCAGTAACCCAGAGCTTTAACTACAAACCTACTACCTCACCAAACCACAACATTGGTTCTTTCTGAACAGCCCAGATTATTATTCAGTGTGTTCAGGCTGTTTATGAATCCAGTGTGGGTTTCATAAGCCTCAAGACGAGATGCTGTGACTCAATATTCAATATTTAATCAATATTTCGAACGGTGTAGCACAACATACACAACGTTATGTACAGAGTACAGATGAAGGAGGCTAAAGTTTGAATTAGCGCTAATGGGTTTACATTAGGGGAGATGGTAAATCTATAAAATGCTGGTTACTTTGCAGCTCGTCACCGATTTGAAATGCGACTTTAAGTAAAAACTTAATGACGAAAACATCGACAGCCGATTCAGCCCAGATTTGTAATTCCTCCAAATTTAATAATGTTTTGCTAATCTGACTGAAAACTTTTTCCCTCTCTAACACATGTAGAGCATTGTAGCAGGGTTGCCAGGTTTCAACACAATTTCCCCCAAAAGAAACAGGCCTTTAAATATCTAAAAATGTCATTTAAGATACGGCTAATTTACTCATCCCTCCATCCTCTACCACTGTTTCACTAATCCTCTATCCTCTATTACTGCTTCACTCAAACCCTCCAACCTCTACCACTGGACCACTCATCTTTCCAGCCTTTACCACTGCACAACTGGTGCACCCATCTCTCAGTGCACAAGGAGTATATGATTAAAGACTCAAGAATTTTAAACTGATGATAAACTGTGATCTGACAAACCCGTCTCAGAATGTAGATATTGATGAGGACTTTAAAGCGCCATCTACAAAACTCCATTAATGTAAATGGTATGATCAGCTGGCTTCAGTGAAATAATTGATGTAAATAAACCTTACAGAAGCTGAACTAGTTCATGGTGTGAAAACCCGAGTTACTGTCCTATGTCCGGTTTCTTCAACTTCTTCAGCTACCGTATTTTGAAAAACTCAAGACCACTGGCATACTTTGCTAGAGGCACCACTGGATGACCCCTGACTGAGGATTTCAACCCGACCGAAACCCATAAACGATGCTGTAGAGGTTTCCGGCACCATCAAACCAGCTCCGACCTCAGCTCTAGGACAGGCCGTGAAACGACATGAAACAAACAGGGCTGCTTTTTTGCCACCATCGTGTTTGTGTACCGTCACCTGAGTTGCCTCCTGCCAGAGTAATTTAAGGTCTCATTGGCATGCCTGTGGGCACGGAGCCGTGGAAATAAGGGTCTTTAACTGAACCATAAATCTCGGCGCTATCGGCTAGAGGCAGAGAAGAGAGCGCAATGGATTCATATTTATTATGGGCCCCTAGTGCGCACTTCAGAGCTGCCGGCTGGTGCGTATTGACAGAGCGAGCGCGAGCATCCCTGCAAAACAAAGTGGCGGATACGCATGCAGATAAACAAGCGCCTTCGATCAGGTGGAGCAGCTCCGTCTGCACAGGGCCACCTACCGAGGCTCATGGGAAGACAGGATGAAAAATGCACTCAGGTGTGCTGGGTCGCTCCGGCCAACAAGCGAGAGAATATCGAATCATTTCAAACAGATGAGCGTTCCCTTTAGCTTGCAGACTTTTCATTACGATGATAAATCGGATATAATTTTAAGTAATAGAACCATTTACAATCCCAAGCTGAGGGGAGGGTTTTTTTTGGGGGTCCCAAGATGATGAACTATGCATGACTCAGCAAGTTGCGTTTCAGCCCTCCGTGTCACTACGCGTTCGATTTCTTACGTCTTAAACCAAACATTTTTCGCCATCATTCCTCTTCTTGGCCAGGTTATAGTTAAAGAAAAGAAGAAAATGTAGACTCTCTTTCTCGTTCTCCTTCTATCTATCTCACCCACACAAACACACACAGGGATGACTAGAGCTGGTCAGACCCTCTTTTAAAAACTGCCCATCAATTCAGTCCGTTTATGGCTTTTCTATTTCCGTTCGGTGTCAAAATGCTTTGGAGCGAGGCGAAGCTTTTTAGAATAACTTATAGCGGTCGCTCGCACCAGGCCGAGTATTTAACCATCAACTTATGATCAAATGCGTTGGCTCTCTGAAGAGAACGGAGTCATCATAAAAAATGTACAAAGGGCACTGGGCTTTCTCGTGGATGGGTTAAATGAAGTGTATAACACCCGGCCATGTTCAAACGTCTTTAAATTGAAGGAAAAAATGCAGAGGCTTCATCATGCATGAGAATTTAGTGGCAAGAGCGATGGGGGTGGAGGGGTGATAGCGGTGGATGTCAAGCAATGAAACCAAGAAATGTGATATAAAGTGGTGCAAAATGAGATTACGGAGGAAATTCCAGAGAAAATTACGTATGTCTACACACGTAAACGGACAAATAATATACATATTTCTGCATATGTATATAAAAAAACACTATACAAATGAAATAATAATTAATTATAGATATAGATTAATTACAGATAAACTTTTTTGCTTTCATAAAAGCTTCAACATTTCCAGAAAGGCTTTCCAATAGATTAAAAAATGTAATTTAACACCATTTTTCTGCTTGCAAACATTTTTATTCGATGGAATTTCAACCTAAGTAACAAAACACGTGCGGTACAATATTAAAGTTGTTGGTACTCGTGTTCCTTGATATACTTTTCTATCTTGCCTCTTTGCACATTACTGTTCTATATATTACTATATGATCTCTGAATGATCATGCGATTGGAACAGCTGAAAGATGAAATAAAACCAGACGTTTTTTTCTTGTTGTGTGTGCAGGAAGTTACAGCTCTACCTCTGCCATGTTAATCTGTATTGTATGTGACTCTCAGGACACGCCTCGGTCTCCGTAGTGTTTCGATGCGTCGTATTCACGTAGCTCGAGTAACTGTTTAGCGACGAGAAGTCGATCTGCATATCAAATATTGCGCACAAATTATTGGTCACTTTCTAAATAATTATATATCAATTCCACATTTTTTTTTTAGGCAAAAATGAGTTCAAATACGATGCATTCTGAAAAAAACGCCAACTTGTATCCGACGCTTTTTTAAATTGATGCATCACATCGTTAACTGTTATGCTGATGCACTGATGAATCTTGGATCGTCCCTAATTTAGATCGTTACCTGCACTCCTGGTTAGATGCAACTTTATTTTACTTTTTATTTTGCATAATAACAAAGTGCATCCAATCTAAATGAATCTAATCTCATCTCATTTAATAGAATCTAATCTAAATTGAGAGAATAACACAATATTACTACTCAGTCTTATCTACTGTGGTAAAAGTGGCAGCTCAGTGGTTAAGACATTGAATTTCTTATCGGAAGGTAATTAGTTCAAATCCCAGAACCACCAAGCTGCTTTGAGCCCTCAACCCTTAAGTCGCTCTGGAAAAAGGGTGTCTGCAAAATGCTATGAATTTTGTATAAAAAGCCTTGATTTTGTGATTTGATATGAAAATAATCTATAACCTAGGTATAGACATTCCTGTAAACCTGCGAATTGCAGTTGCAGTCCACGATCTTCTACAATTTTCTCAAGTTGTTGAACTCTGACGGAAAAATCCCAGTGTTTTGTGATAAACTCTAAACACTTCAGGCATCAAGAGATCATTTTATGAGCCTAAGCTATAATACCAGTTCCTATATACGCCAATTTTAGGGCTGAATTTAGATGTGGTAATTACACGTGGCTGTGGAATCGGACGGTGTGTAATTACACTGTATACCGTACAATACAAAGGAAGTTTATTTCTGAAGCACTTTAGCTTTTAGCACTCCATCAGATGGAGCTCTTGGGAGCAAAACCTTGAGCGTGAATCTCAAGAGTTATTTCACAGGACTTATTTTAGAAGCAGTCAAAAGACTGAGATACTCCTGGTGTCTTCATGTTCTCCTCAGATGGTCCTACTTCCTGGGAACCCAGCTGATTAGATCATTTCCAAACTATTGTAGAAGCACTAATTTAAATATTTATGGAAGAGGAAGGTCTTTAGACTTTGTTTGATGACTGTTAAAGGTTTGGCTGGTTGGACATCAATTGGACGTTCCTTCCATTCTACATAAGTGCAAAAGAAAAGACGGTATAAACTCGTTTAATATTTCGAACAGAACACACAGTGACTGTAATGACCTTCCAAAGTACACCTAAAGTCTACTATGATACATCCTAATGGTACCTGAGAACAAAACCCCAGCAATAAGGAACCTCAAGGTGCAATTTAAGACCTCTTTTTTTTCCTCTGTGTGTAGTGTTGCTGAGTGCAAATGTTTTCACCCCCATGATTTCCGCATGAAACAGTGGCCTTCTGTTTTGCAAGTTATCCTGCAGGAGACAAAGAGCTACAGAAGGTTGAGGACATCTGGCAAAGTTATTACAGAGGTTTCAAAAGAATGGCTAAAGACTGGCCAAGCAATCTGGCAGATTTAGAACAGATTTTCAGGAAGAAGAGGAATGAGAAAGTTGAGTGGAGGATAAGGATATGAATGAGACTGGAGATGGTTAAAGCAAAAAAAAAGTGAATAAGTTCCTAGAGATTATTATAGCATTTATTAGAAGTTCAGAAAGGGTGTGTAAACTTCTGAACTGATTTTGAAGCATAAGCTCACGAGAAGATTTTGTTAATAATAATAAAGAAAAATATTTGACAGTAAATGTCCTGGGATGAATGAGTATAGAAGGTGTAAATAATAGAATAGAACAGTATTAAATATTAAATCACCATCTCAGAGTTTGAGGAAAGTTTCTAATCAGCATCAGAAATTCTTTAACTTAGAGGTTTCCTCCTTCTGAGTTATAAAAGAAGAAACGGAAAAAGGTACAGAAGTCGTCTTACTTTCTCGGGGTATTCAGGGTCTTTCTGTCGGATTCCTCTGTTCTTCACTCTCTCAGCTCCATGGCACGGAAAAGCCAAGCAGAAGAAGAGCAGCGCGCGCCGTGCCAGATGCGCCATGTTCCCTGGGTGCAGAGAGCTCAGGCACGTGTGCGCGCTTCTTAACGAGGACTGAACAGCGAGAGCGCGCTTCTCTACACGGACTGAACAACGAGAGCGCGCTTCACATCCAACTCAAATTAAGTAACGGGAGCGCGCTTTTGGAGTAACCGAATAACCAGAGCGCGCTTCTGATAGAAAGAACAGGATTGTCCAAGTAAAAACAAACAGATCATGAGTTTAATTAGTTCATCTTCAAAGGAACTGAAGCAGAACACAATTTTAAAGAAAACTAGAGGAGAACATGCTTTTACCAAAACTAAAGAATGAGAACTGCTTTTACAGGAACTAAAGAAGAAAATGGTTTTACAGGATCTAGAGAAGGTGAACATTCTTTCACGGGAACTAAAGGAGAACGTGCTTTTAGAAGAACATGCGTTTACAGTAAGTTTACAGGAGATTGTGACGTCTTTTATGTTCCAGGTTCTGTACATAAAAGCAAGCAATGAAAACAAAACAAGAAGGATCTAAAATATTAAATATATTTCTTTCTTTCTCTCTTTTTAAAGAAATATAAACTCCAGCTATGAGATCATCCCGAAAAACCTGAAAGTGCACAAATGTTGGGGCATTAACTTATTTATTTATTTATTTATTTATTTTCAGACAGAAAATTGCAGCACTGTGAGAAATCTGGCAGAGGAAACGCTGACTTGTTGGTTTTTGGATCAGATTCAGGCCTAAACATTTCCTTGCTGTTTCTAATCCAACGTTCCAACTTGACCTTCTGCGTATTTACGTTCCATATTCCACAGCCTTTTCAATACCAATTCAATTTAACTGATTCAGCTAATGTCAACTGCAAACACATTTGGGGCCACCAGACCACACGAACCCTCGCTGTAGTGCATGAAACAAGGCCACTATTGAATCCACCTCCTCCTGTTTTATTTTCTTTCAGCCCCTGATCTCCAGCTTCTATCTCCAGAGACACGAGACACTGTAAGCACTGTAAGAAACACTGTTGCTCCAGTGTCCATGCTTTCTCCAGGCTGAATGAAGTCTTTCTCCTGATCCCGGTTCCCTACAGACCTGACCACAGCACTGTGCTCTCTCTCTCTCTCTCTCTCTCTCACACACACACACACACACACACACCTCCACGTCTTTGTATTACCTCTATCTTGGATCAGTTTGGACCACACGCTCATCCTGTCTGACACGAGCAGGGCTGCAGGCTGATGAGCTGAATTACTCAGATGTTCTCTCTGAGAACTTGAAACCCTTCATACACACTGGCTTCTTCCTGGATCTCCATGCGATCGCTTCTGTACTGAAAGTGTTCGCATTTGTACTTGTGTAATTATATGGCTGTTTATTATTCACCGGGAATGTTTACTGCTGTGGAGTAATTTTCCTCCTCAGGGATCCACACAGCACTTTTTGCATTTCTGTGCTCTTAAAAAATGGTTCTGTATGATTAATGGCTCTTGAGTTCTAAAAGGGGAAGTGTGTAGAGCTGCAGGTGAGAGAAACCCTGAGGAGATAATAAGAGGCGTGCACAAAGAACCAGCCAAATGGACTAAGAGATGAATGAGGGATGGGAAGGACGGACAGACACACACACACACAGACAGACAGACAGACAGACAGACAGACAGACAGACAGACAGACAGACAGACAGATTTTTTAAATGAGTTTCATCAGAAGGACATCTTAAATGTAGGTGCTACACTGATGTAGAAATAGTTCCTCAAAGATTCTATAAACATCCATCCATCCATCCATCAAAACCCTACAATGTGGTGTCTCTGTATTAGAAATAAGTTCTGTGTAGAATCACACCATTATGCTTATAAACATCCAAAGATCCTTTGGGAACCAGTTTTTCCATAATAACGCCATAAAGAGGTTTATTTTTTTATTTTGCTGTATTCATTTCACTTTCCTTTAAAGAGGGAACCTTTAACGAAGCAATGTAGAAAATACAACGTACTGTTTTATGGAACCCCGGTTCTAAAAGTTTTTTCCCCAAGAACTTTAAAAATAAACCCCTGCAACACAATGGCAGTAAAGACAATCAAACTGATTATCTAAGGAACCTGATCATTTTTTAGGTGTAGCTCTGTTAAGTTCTGAGGTTTATCTATCCAGTGGAACATTAAACTGCCTGTAGGACCCTGTAGGGTTCCTCTATTGGGAAGAAAAAATTATTTCCCTATAACTTTGTCCATTAAACCTTCAGTGGGGCATTCAGACGTTCGGTCTCAGACGCTGTGACTGGAATTTTCCATTTGGAACATTCCGGTGCCATTTTGCCTCCCAGCAAGTGGCTGTAACATTTTCCACGCTTTGCATGTGAGTAGAGAGCTTCATGTTCCCCAGAGGAACCTCTCAGTGAGGACACCATTACAAGCTCTGTAAACTTCACCTGAGGTACAGAAGTGCGCTTCTCTGTACTTCCACATTTGAATAACAAAGTGTGGGCAATCAAGCGTTTTATTCACCCTGAGGCGATAAATAAAGCGACACCAGCGCATGGAAGATCGGCTGCATTGCCTCTGGGAGCGCGGCTGCCTTTGTCTTCTGAAACGCTCCTCCGCTGTACACACAGGAAACCGTTTAGCCCTCAGCTGTTCACCTCTTCTTCTTTCCAACAGCTGACAATCTGCACCTTTGAGGTTCTTATGTTGAGAAACACACACCTACACCGAAAGAAACAGTACAACGCTGTCTCACGAGAGCATGTAACCTTATTCCAGAGCGCTCAGGTCCACGATGCGACTCGTTTAATGCTACTACGAGGTCTTTTTGAACATTTTCTTCTATACCTCTTTCCAGACAGCAGCTCTGTCAGAAACCTGATCATGAAGCTCAGGGTTGGTAGAGGGGAACGAGATTTTTTTTTGGCATTGATTAGCATACAATTCAGACATCAAACATTTTGACCTTCTACGTTTCATAAATGGAAAGTTTTTAAATCATCACTGTATGAGCAAAAGTATTGGGACACCTGACTTTTTCAGCAATGTGTGGTTCTCCACAAAGTTGGAGGAACACAGATGTCTTTTAGATGCGTTAGCATGACATTTTCCGTTCAGTGGAACTAAAAGACCCAAACCTGTTCCAGCTTCATGAAGATATGCTTTACATGGGTTGGATGTATGTGGAAGATCTCCTGCTGAAGAGCTTCAACCCTACTGAACAGCTTTGGGATGAATGTGTAAAAGCTGACTGCAGCCCAGACCTTCTCACCTCACCTACATCAATAGCTCTATAGCAGGCCACTCAAGATCTTCCAGTCCAACCATAAGCATATGCTGGAACAGGTTTGAGTCTCCTCGTTCCAGTGAAAGGACAATTTCATGCTATGGCATCCAAAGACGTTCTATACAGTTGTGTTCCTCCAACTTTGTGGTAACAGTTTGCTGGAGAACCACACATTGCTGGAAAAGTCAGGTGTCCCAATACTTTTGCTCATACAGTATGAATTAAAGTTTCTTCATTTAAGAAGGTAGGAGGTCAAAATGTTTTGAAAAATCACCCTTGTGACTAAATGAGTCTCACAAATCTCCACAAGCAAATCTAGTGGAACATCTTCTCAAAAGAGTGGAGGTTATTACAGCAGGAAATGGAGTGTCGAATGAGATGTTCCAAAAGAAGCACACACAGCAATCTTATGGTCAGGTGTCCACAAACTTTTGTCCATCTTCATGTTTAGTTCCATGCTGGTCCTGTAGATGGCAATGGCGCATCGAAGATCTCGTTGTCCTCCTAAAAATGTCGTGGCTCCTTGTATTATGTTCAGAGAATTTAGAAGAGGAATGTTTTAGAGGGCACGACGCAGAGCAGGATGCTAAGTGTGTCATCCACAACAAACCTGGCACTGACGTTCTGGAGCTACGCCTACAGCTCCATGATCTGCTGCCACAGATGTCGGGTAGCCAAAATGCAGGTGGATTTTTTTTTTTTTGGTTTGGTAGTTTTCTTTTTTCTTTCTTTCTTTCTTTCTCTTTCTTTTTTTTTTTTTTTTTTTTGGAGGCTGCAGATCCCAGATACAGGCAGAATTTCCCATGCTGTCCCTATGGTTACCAGCATGGCTTCAAGAGACAGGGCTAATGAGACGTGCAGGATATTTCTCTCTGAGTTGTTCTGTAGGACGTGGACAGGCAGAGACTGAATTTCAATTAATGATAATAATAATAATAAAAAATGTGATTAAATGTAAAAGACCGGGTGGGTCACAGGAGACCCTCACAGACAGCTGTAAAACACTTCTAACTGGGCAATGACACAACAAATAAACAAATAAACAAACAAACAAACACCTAGTTGTAAACAAATTGCTAGCTCTTGTTCTTAGTGTGGCCATATTATAAGCTTTATGAAATCCTTACAAAAATATGTTTAGAAAATAACAAATGCACCAAAAAGAAAAAAATCCAAATGAAAGAATAAATAAATAAAGGTCAAGCAAAAATTAACAAACAGACAGAAAAAATAAACAGATACCAACAAATAAGTAGAAAAAAAGAGAGAGAGAAAAAAAGAAATAGATTGACAAACAAATAAATGGATAAAAACAAAACAAAAAAAAGAATAGAGATAGATAGATAGATAGATAGATAGATAGATAGATAGATAGATAGATAGATAGATAGATAGATAGATAGATAGACAGACAGACAGACAGACCAATCAGTGGATGGATAGATAGATAGATAGATAGATAGATAGACAGACAGACAGACAGACAGACAGACAGATTATTGTCTATATTCTCGCAGTGTTTATATTAATATTTTATTCTCTATGTCAATCTCAACTTTAAAACTTTACCTCAGGAACTTTCCATTTCCTTTTGGGATTCGAACCAATAAACATCTGGTCACTATATATATAAAAAAGAATAGTCGCTAGTTCGACACGTAGCCTTGTAAGCCAGACTATAGATAATAGAAAATCTGTTTTGTAGCAGATTTCCAGCTTTCCACTTTCCCCAGATTCGGTCCCCAGCTGCCGGATCTCAGAAGTGTTGCGAAAAGAATCGTGCTTCAATCAAAGCGTTGGGTAATCAGCTTTCAGGCGGCTTCCTCCGAGCGACGCCTCGCATATTCGCCCTGTCATCTCGGAGCATACAAATATTTGTGCATCAGTGCCGAACACGTGCAGATGTTATGCAGATGTGACGCAGAGCGACGTGGAAATGGGTTTCGTGTCAGGGATACGGGATGTAACGAGAATAAGACAGAGGACAAGCCAAGGCATCGGATCAGCACTCGGAGGCACAAAAGAAGCCATTTCACGTGTCGTGCTGCTATCAATGGAAACTGATGATGGCTTTTTTCCTCCCACTTTGTCATCGTGTGGCGGGAAATAGAAAAAACAAAAACATCATGGTCCGTGACAGACAGCTGCAGGGATCTGGAGCAGGACTCAACCTGGGGGTGATTGCAGTTCAGAGGGCACTGCTTTTACTGATAGCATCCTGTCTCTGCAGCGACTCATCCTGCATGCCTCGGTGGTGTTTCAGCCCCAGCTGCTGCTCCACACACACACAAACACACACACACACAAACACACACACACACACACACACCAGACACTCGTCCCTACTGTGTCGAAACCAGTACCGTGACACATCATGATGTGCACTTACTGAATCCCGGCCAACTCCGGCACTGGAGAGTCTAATTCTCTAACAAATCCGTACACTGAGTCTTATTTACATCTGTGCTCTACATAAACCCCGGAGCGATGGCACCTGATGGAGAGAAATCCCACAAACTGGGACAGACTCATTTAAGATCCCACACCGTTCCTGAAACCTAGCGTTCACACCACATCTGCCTTTTTTTGTAACCTCTTTTCCGCTGCTGTCAGCTTCTTATTTAAGTGGATCAGGTTGCAGGCCCAAAAAAATGTCAGGCATAAGATTAAGTAGTAGGTGCTGTCTATCATGGTGTAGCGTCTCCCATCGGGACCCAAACGTCTGCTAAATGTCAGGCGATTAAACGTCTGCGTTTTGCCGTAAATCCCAAAAGGAAGGTTGTGGAGAAAGTTTAAAACTCTACCCTTTATAACCTTCAGGTGGATGAGTTAGCAGGCTAACAACGTGGGATTTTTAATTACTAGCATTAGCATGCACTGTAACCTGGAAAATATATCTGCACCTCACAGAACATCACACACACTCATTCATACTCGTTTACACAAATACGAAATAACGAGATGCAAACTCAAAATATTGGGTCAAAGAAATGACAGTGAGATACCTGCTGCACAACACCATCAGTGTCTGGCTTGTTTATATGCACCCTGTACATCATTACTGTAACAAGTCCAGCAAACACATCAGGCCGCTTGAGCGCGGGATGAAATGAAGTATGGAAAAGATGACGTGGTGGCCGGCCAGAGCCACACTGCAGTGCTCTCTACAGTCGGCTGGATAGAGGCAGCTTCCTCCGACACGGGGATCAGTCAAGGAAAGAGGATTAACGTCAAAACACATAAACAAGGTAAACAGAAATGGCACCCTGGAAGTCCAGACACCTTCACACACACACACACACACACACACACACACCTCCGATTTCACGTCTTCGTTGTTGTTCATTTCCAGAGATATTGGAGAAGGATCAAATTACTGTACACAGCTCATCAAAATGAACCCCCACCATCATCTGATTAAATGTTTACAGCCGATCCGCTGTAAAGCAAAGGGATTACTTTGTTGGACGCTAAATGCACGAGTTGAAAATACTTCGCTTGCAGAATGCGGTTGTGTTTTTATTGATTCGTCTGATGAAAAAAAGTTTCCGTTTTGAAAGTTGTTGAGTCTATTTTCTGGCGAATCGATGCGGCGGCGCTTTAGTCCTCAGCTCTCTCTAACAGATCAGCTTCTAAATTCAAACCTTTATGCTAATACCACCACCAACACATCTGATGGATTGTTAACTAGCCAAACTATGCCTTCGATGTAGCTGCACTGCATTTGTGGTCTTTGAGACCTACATTTGTCTCAATGTTGGATTTCTCCTTAATATGACATTGAATAAGGACTACTTTGCGAACAGAATGCTATTTATTCTGTTATTGGGTTGCACAATAGAAACGCTTGATTTTTTAATATTTCAAAAGAGTTTGAAAAGACTTGAGTCTCTTATCTGATTTGTCAAACGATGCAATGCGGCAGCGCTTTAGCAATTTAGTCTGTCCAACGCTCTGAAACAGGCCAGTTTCTAAACTTCTAGCTATTATGCTACTACGATCGTCAACACATCTGATAGATTGTTGTTGTAGATGCATTGCATTCTGGGTATTAAAATCCTACTTGTTTTTTTTGCATGCAGAATTTGGAAATTAAGATATTAAGCTCAGCTGATTAAACGTTTCAAAAGAACGAATCCCAATTTAAAAAAAGCTGAATGAATAAATGAATAAATAAATAGAGGTCAAGCAAAAAATAAACAAACTGACAGATAGAAACAAACAAAAAATAAACAGATACCAACAAATAAGTAGAAAAATAAGAGGTAGAGAAAAAAAAAGAAATAGATTGACAAACAATTAAATGGATAAAAACAAAACAAAAAAATTAATAGAGATATAGATAGATAGATAGATAGATAGATAGATAGATAGATAGATAGATAGATAGATAGATAGATAGATAGATAGATAGATAGATAGATAGATAATCTAAGGGTCTTTTCCATCTCCAGACATATGTGGACTGTTGTTAAATGTTCTATTGAGAATAATATTTTTTGTGTCCCAACTTTTTGGATTTGGGTCTCAAAGAAAAAAACTAGATATTTATATAAAACAATGATATTGAAGTTGAAATAGTGGCGTTTTAAAACATTGTTCTCAAATTTATTGGCTTCCGGAAATTTGTCCCCCATCGAATCCACTCTAACTGCACTAACAACTTGACACAAAGACACAAATGAGTCGCACGAATTGAACAATTAACAACCAATAAATTAGCACCAGAACCCGTATATAAAGCTAGCATGATGCTTATTCATTTATCTAGAACTTTTTCACAGCAGGACAGTTCTTGCAATCCCTTGCATGATCCACACCATGCAGGCGGCTCGCAAACACTTCAGGTCCAATCTCCGGCTCCTCCATACACCGTCGAGCGCTTTTCATCTTCTGTGCGTCTGCGATTCCCAAAAGAGCGTTTGTTATTTATTTATTTTCGCTAGAACTTTGCACCATCAATAACGATCTGACAATTCCTGACCTGGAATGGCTTTTTTAAAATTTAATTATTTAGTTTTGAAAATCTATATATTTATTATTCAAGAGACTGATTTTGAACTGGCGGCTGTCATCGATCATCTCACGCTCAATTGAATCAGCTTTCATGGTGTAGCTATGGGGGGGGGGTTTGGGGGGTACAGAGTTTCCCTCGCTCTGCTCTGCGTTGTCCTTCATCAATAATGAATCTCATCTCCATGCTTCTCTGAAGGAACAGCTTCCTGTTTCAGAGAGAAAGAGAGAGTGAAAGCTCGATCTGCCGCTTTTATGTCATCAAAGGTGGAGGGTGTAATGATATGCAATATTCTAATTCGATAAACTAATTCGATGAACACGTCTTATTTTCATCTGACTGAAAACTCAATCACGTGACCATTCCATGCTTTACTGAACACGATTAAACATGGCCACGTTTACACTGTTGTGACTAATGAATGGGCGTGTCCAAAGCACAGAACCTTAGCTAGCTGTTAGCTAGCAGCGCCATCAAATTCACGTAGCTTTCTTTATTTACCCCGGCATGAATCGGTAAACGTTTTAGATTTGGTAGAATGCTATGCTAATGCACACCAATCGCTAGCAAATTCATGCTAGCACGTCCAAGCATCAGAGGTTATGGATATTTCTAGGAATGTTCCACTTCCTGCTTGAGTCTCGCTATTAATGGTTTTCTTGACTGAATACACAGAAATGCTAAAAAAAAAGTTTATTGCCTTGTGTAGAACAGCTTGTTGGGGATTCTTCAAACTTCAGATCCAATGAATTTGGATTCATTTTACATGTTTATTTCACCTCCAGATGATGAAGTGTATTTATTGATTTTATAATGCACTCGTTTGGATGTACAGAGTAATTTGCAATGCAGCCTTGCACTATAATCGATCTAAATACTCGATTCAGGTCAGGGGGGCGGATCTAGAAAATTATTTTTGGGGTGGCATGAAAATTATGAGCTGTGGCAACACTAAAGCAAGCAGCTTTGCATGGTTCTTGTGGATTCAAGGAATGATATACACATTCGGTGTATACACTGGGGCAAACAATTTTTATTTTGGGCAAATGTTTTTTTTTATAAAGACTGATTATATATATAAAAATATGTTTAGAAAATAACAAAGTAACAAATGCACCAAAAAGAAAAACTCCAAATAAATGAATGAATAAAGAATAAAGAAGTTTTAACTCGTCAATGCCGGGAAGTGACCATGATATCAGGTGATTATCCAGTGCTCGGTCTGAGCACCCTGTAAATCCTCACACCCGCCCAGGTTACCACTAAAATCACTAATGCATAGCTTTCACAAGGTGCAAGCTTTTCAAATAAGAATGCAACTCTGTTGTTGTTCAGTCAAAAAGAGAATCGTTTAACAAAAGCAGGTACTCTTTATTTGTAAATGACATTTACAAATGAATATTTACATTACGTAATCTTGTATTATTATTCCTTTTTTTCCATACAAAGTGGTATTTCTCACAAAAATAGATCTCTTTTTTTTCCCAAAAACTTTAAATATCTGTACATTTTTAATGAATATTATATACAAAGCAGGTGGATCCACCCGAAGGAGCCAATAGTCCAACAGAAACCGTAATCTTCTCGGATGTTCACATTTACAGCGACTAAGAAAACAATATAAAACAACAAACAAAGTAAATAAGGTGAACGCACAACATGGGTCATGGCACCAAGAGGACGGACGTAGTATTGATGCCACACTGGATATTTGGCAGCCGATTGGTGACTCGCACTATTTTCTGAAGATTGAGTCGGTATGTAACGTCGATAAATAAATATCATTTATTTCCAGAAAATAAATCTTTTTTTTAATAGCTTGAGTATTTTACAAGGCTCTACAGGAGGCTCGGACCATTACAGGGCTCTATGGGACCCTCGGGCCGTGAAGTGATCAACAAATTGCAAAAAAAGTACGGCGAAAAGCAGCAAAAAAAAAAAAAAAAGATCGAAATAATCCAGAAAATATATCTTGATTAATGGATTGGACTCCCTTAACTGGCATTATATCACAGTGCTGCGAAATTCCTCCATTCTGATTGGTCGGAAAGGTCTATGAAGTATATGAGCGCTCGGTTAGAATGCACTAGCATCTCCGTAGTAAAGGCTGGATCTGATCTACGAACAAAAACGGTTGATTTATGTTTATTTAATGTTGAAGGGCAGAGTCTCCAGTGTTATGATGTGTTATGTAAATGGAGGCCGGAGCTGGAGGAAGTAAGTGGTAAGGATCACACGCCTGTGTGTTAATATATTTAATAACATTTATAAATATATATATTATGTTTATTATTTTATACGAGCGTTCTCTCTTGCAGTGAGTAAAAAAGGGGATAAAAGGAGGAGAGACGAGAGCTTTGAGAGAGACAGAAGTTTAGTATGTGTATGTGATGAGATTTGAGAGCCTTCCACCTGCCTTCCATTCCTTCCTTTACAGTTTCTGGAAAGGGGGGACAAACATGGGAAGATAATGCGTGAGCGCTATAACGTGAGACAGAACAGGAACTAGTATTAAATGTAACCAGCGGTGGACAGTAACATAGTAAATGTAATTCGTTACTGTACATAAGTCGCTTTTTCACGTATCTGTACTTTAACTGAAGAATTTCCATTTGGGGAGATTTTTACTTTCACTACATTTCAAATTCAAATATCTTACTGCATGGATAAAAACGTAATCGGTCAAACACACAGCCATCCACCAATCAGGGTCGAGCGCTCGCTCTGTTTTGAACTTGTTCTGATCGGCGCTCGGTGCATCTACTGATCACCAACATACAGTTCAGCATCAGTTCAACAGAACATTTAGAGAGGAATAAAAAACTCCAGACTCGAATTCACCACAACACACGTGACTTTGTTTGAGTGATTTTTTAAAAAGTAGTTTTTGAGTAGTTTGAGTCATTAATATCATTCTATTAATAGATCAGTGTGCTGAGAGTCACATTCGAGTCTTTTCACATCAACTGAGTCGATTAAAAGAAAATGTAATAAAAATGACTAGAGAACATTATAGCTGTAATAAATCATAGTACTCTGGATACTTAAGTATATATTTTGATTTATACTTATATTTTATATCAATTCTGCCCACTGTGGGACGAATAAAGATAATACTTATATTATCATATAATTTAAGGCAAAAACCTTAAGGGATCAATTTAACTTTGACCGGAGTCACTACATGGTTTGTGCACTTCGTCCACCACTGAATGTAACTATAAATGGATAAAAACTATGATGCTTCTTCTGGTTATTCAAACTATTCATTTTGCTGTGGTATAAGAGGAATAAAATACTGCAAGATGTGTTGCTACAGAAAACAAATCAACTTTAGGGTGGTTGTTGATATTGATTGAATTTTGTCATTAATAAATATTGTGTATTAACTGATATTTAGATAAATCCTTCACTCCAGCACTAAGAATCCACACGTGAGCATTATTGATGTCTCTAGCTGTCCAGGCCTCTCTTTGATAATACTGCGGGAAGTGGTAGCAATTAACTATTAGGTAGTCAATAGTAAAGATGTTCTGATCATAAGGTTGCGAGTTCAAATCCCAGCACCACTAATCTGCCACAGTTTGGCCCTTGAGCAAGGCCCTTAAACCTCAACTGCTCATTTGTAATAAGATCATCTCCTGATCGTGAATGTAAATGTATATTGGCATCTGAGTTCATCTTATAACAATCAGAAAAGTGTTTAATTTAATTTTAATTATAATACAAACTTGGGTAATTTGATTATTCAAATCAAAAATTTTAATATTTAAATGTTAAAGTGACTGACGGTGTAACCGATGCGTTACACAATGTCAGTCAAGAAAGCCTTCAACCTAAACATTATGAGGACTGTAGCAGAATGTTCCAGTTGAAGGATGCAACCAAGACCAGAAGTGAACCCGGCGTCATTTCCTCAAGCATTTCCCGTGGACCTCTTCTGTTCTGATCTGCAGGAGGGTGATGGAGCATGTGAAGGTGAAAACCCTTCGAGAAATCAAACCTACACGTCATGAGGACGCAACTTGAACCGTGCAGCATTCTGGGGGGGGGGAGGCTTCAGAAAACCCGGAACGTTCCAGGTCTTGCACCAAGCCTCCTTAGATTTGTGTTTTTTTTTCTTGGATACAAAATTCAAGGACACTCTTAGAGTGAGTTACACAACCGAAAAACACTCCACTGGAAACGTGAAGCAGTCCGTCTGTCTGTCCGTCCCCACCCTCGCAGATCCACGTCGGCCTTAAAGCATGTGGGTGTGTACTGGATAGGATGGGTATTGGCTCCTCAGACTGTGCTTGAGTCTCTCTTCAGGAAATCTGTGCGAACCACCGCAAAGGTCCGGAAAGAAACAAAAAAGACCCCGAACGCTAACCGGTACGAGGAGTTCGCTCGTGTCAAACCATGGTGCAGACGGTGTTGAGGCTGGGGTCGAAGCGCACTGCTTTGCCCTCAATGCTTTTGGTGTTGGTGTTGTACATGGGGTTCTCGAACGTGGCCTGGCCGTTGCTGTTTTCGTGCGGGGAGCAGCCCGAGAACTCGGCTTTGTCCGTCCTCCTGAAAGCACAGAGCGAAGAACAGAACAGAACAGACGACTTCAACCCATCAAGCATCTCTGAGTCGCTCCGCATTGAACCTTTTATAAATAGCATCGAATTAATTTCTTTTATAATAACATTTCTTTCCTTTTTATACATAAACTGAGAAAAAGTATTCAACTGAAATTTCATTAAATGTAAAAAACTGTCATGTAATCAAATATTTGAAACATATTACATACCTACACACACATTATATATATATATATATGGACAAAAGTTTGTGGACACCTGAACCTAAGTTTCCTCAGTGCTTTTCCCACATTTAGTCTTAAATTGCTGATATAATAACCTCCACTCTTCAAGAGGTTCCACTAAATTTTGTGAAGATTTATGGAGATTCATTGAGTCACAAGGGTGTTAGTAAAGTCAGGTCTTGATGTAGCTGAGAACTTGAGGAGGCCTGGAGTGCAGTCAGCATTCAAAAGGTGTTCAATATGGTTTAGAGCTCTGTAGCAGGAAATCTTCCACTCAAACTAATGTAAAGCAGATCTTCATGAAGCTGTAAGAAGCTTTGTGCACAGGCCCATTGTCTAGTGGAGCAGGTTTGGGTCTCCTAGTTCAAGTGAATAGAATATTTCATGCTACCATATTTCATGTGCCTCCAACTTTGTGCTAACGAAAGGCTGAGAAAGTCTGGTGCCCAATGCTTTTGTCCATATAGTGTACCGTTCAAATGAATTAAAAATATTCACAAGAAAAAAGAAATCGAATGGCCTCCGTTTGAGCCGTTTAACCGAATGCGCGTTCATACCGCTGTTTGTAGAGATAAAATCCAAACCCTGCGAATATCAAAGCGAAAAAAGGCACGAGAATCGCCACAGCCACGGAGCTGCTGTTGGTCCCAGGTGGTGCCTCGGAGCTTCTCGTCGTCTCCGTGATGTTCTGGCCTGTGTGCCAAGTAAACATGATCGATTCTATTTATCTGCAGGATAAATCCATTTCATACAGTGACATTTTAAAAAAAAAATCCATCTTCGCTACTGTATTTAAGTCATTTTTTGTCTGAGTTTTACTGAGTATCAAAGCAACTTTTACTCTTTACACAATTCAACAGATGCACATTTTACTCAACTGTATTCTAATGGACAATGAGCGATACCCATTACACCGTTTTTAATCCAAAAACAGCTCAAATAAAATCCAAAAACTTTAAGAACCAGCTTTTTGTTCAAGTTGAATAAAAATTTCGTCAAAATCCCTGAATATATGGGTTTTATTGATCTAAAATTATAGAATTTTATTTGTCCTTTTACGGTTCTTCTGCCTTGTGACATGATCCTGCAATTTTATTTGTTAATTGAAAATCCTTTTTTTTTTCGTCTTTCTTTTTTGTGTGACTTGTTTGATCTTTGTTTGATCTCGTGTGTTGAAGAGGCTGTTGTGTTGATGGTTAATGCAGTGTCGAGGTGTACAATTCCATTTGTATTTTAGGAAGGAAGTAAAACCTCACAAATCACCTCAAAAACCTGTTTTGATGTTGAGGACGAGTGCAGCTTTGGGTCTATGTTCGATACGAGTCAAATACTCAAGTGCTGTTTAAATCAGATCATCAAAGATTTTTACTCAAGTCATATTGAAATTGGTGACTTTTGTAATAAAGGAAAGTTTTGCAGTATTATGCACTTTTACTCAAGGGTTATTTTCAGGTTCTCTTTACACCTTACATCAGGCTGGTCATGGAGTAGTGAGGGGCGTGGCTTAAAAGTGTAACGCACACTTGTCGAATAGTATTATAATAACATGCCTGGCTGTGCTTTATAAACTGTACATGGCTTGTATTACAGAATACATAGCATGACCTATTAGATTACATGATGTTTTACCGCATTATAGAGCACTCATGGAGTTCACGACCTCCCAAATTCAGTTGCATTGTGAAGAAGTTTTAATTCTCAAGGTCAGGACAATGACAAATGAAAAAAACAGACATTCTAATCATTTCAAGAAACACACCTTGTCTCTGCAGCCCAAACTGTCCGTAATCCCGGCCCTGGATGTTGCCTTGGAACACGTATGGTCCTCCATCTTGCTCGGCTGAAACCTGGCATTTTTTTTTTTTAAAGAAAAGAAATAAAAAAGAATAATGAAAGTCATCATAAGAGCCACTCGCGTTGAAGCGCGATTTCGAGAATGAACGCATTCATGTTTTTCCACAAAAAAAGACTTGAAAAGTCGGAGTGTTAAAGTGTCAGATGGAAAAGGATGTTCGCGTCGGAGGTCTTGCACTTTAAGCGAAAGCAGCACGCGGTTATTAATGCACACTTAAAATTCGGCTTCAGCCGGAAGAATGAGTCCGTAACTCAAGCGAACAGGAGGAAACGTTGAGAAGCACATTTACTCATTTATCGGCTCTCGGAGGGAATAGACGCTCCTCGTCGCGGGTTCATCGGGTTGACGTCGAAGGTGCGCCAGGCCATTTTTTTGTACGGAAAACATTTCGAACGCGATTAAAAATAATAGTTCAGGCCGTGGCCTCGGGATGATGAGTGGATTACGCGGCTGAGGAAACCTGTTCTGAGAACTGTTATGATCCGGAATGTTGGTGTTTACACAGGCAGGGAGTCGGCCATCTTTAATGGCCCTTCAACAAAGGTGACCTTTATCTCAGACTGAACGCTCAGATGTTTCACCTGTCAGAAAAAAACCCAAAATAATAATAATAATAATAATAATAATAATAATAATAATAATAATAATCATTCTTTTCCTGTGCGTTTTACTTTCATATTGCATTTGGAATGCACTTACTGTCTAATCAAAGCCCTCAGATGGGGGGTGGGGGGGTCTTTAGTTGGGGGCTGTTATTACAGAAGGGGCTGTTCTCCAGGCCAGGTGGTGTTATTATATACTGTTGTGTAGTCTATAACGTTCTATATTTGTTTTATATAAGTCTGTTACAGATTGAACGGCTATTTAACCAGCAGACTGCCCCATCAGCTTCACACACACACACACACACACACACACACACACACACACACACACACACACACACACACACCAGTACACAGCCAGACACAGTCTAATAGACTTGGCTTCCCCACGGCAACCCATCAAACACTTGCCCAGATGAGCTCGCAGCTCCCGTCCCGCCACCCGCCATGTTTTCCAGCCATCTTTATGACTAACGCACTCTAGCAGAAGGTAAAACCATGCTCGGGTCACTTCCGCAAGACTCTCTAACAGCCTTCTTGCCCCCGGGCTGTCAGCCTCTTCAGCACCCTGTTGACACTCCACCTTTATCACATGACTTCACACATCGCTTCCCCACATTTACTGCCCAGGAGCTCCTCGTGGCCGTCCCGCTCATTTCGCCTTATTGCCCCGCTGCCATCCCTGATGATTTAGTGTTAACGGTTATCGCAGGCAATTTGCTCGTATTGCCAATTTTCCTTCCTCATACTGTATGTAATCTCCGAGTCCGTTTGCATCAGGAAGGCCATGAACACGGCTTCGGCGTGGAAAAAAGTTCTCATATTTTTAAACAATTCTTTCATGCAAGACTTTTGAGCTTTTTATCAGCATAATGCTTTGTTTAAGTGCATCGGGATCTGCTGCTACGTTCAAGCTTTACTTACTTCGTCTGGAGGTGGAAACATGGCACGGGGTTGCACCTGCTTGTGTTATCGATATCTAATGAATGAAAGACCCCCAACACAACGTACTTTTGGGAATGATATGTGAAACCGATCGTATTCTCCAGGAGGTACATTAAACTTTAGATACTTATCAATACGTTTATTTACATTTATGGTATTTGGTAGATGCCCTCATTGAGAGACTTGCATTTATGTCATTCATATAACTGAGCATCTATGGGGCTAAGGGCCTTGCTCAGGGGCCCAGGAGTGGCAGCTTGGTGTGGCTGGGATTTGAACTCACAACCTACGGATCCACTGTCCAATCCTTATTTATATATATGACAGGTGACCAGAGCACATACTCACCATATGATACACAAAAGTTTTTGGACACCTGACCATGAGATCGGTATGTGCTTTCTGAACATCCCAATCCACATTACGTCCTCATTTGCTTATATATTAAACTCCACCTTACTTCGAAGCTGAGATGTTCCAATAGATTCTGGAGTGTTCTTGTTTTCTCAGTGTTCAACAGGATTTAGAGCTCTTTAGCAGCAGATCTTCTACATACATCCAACCCATGAAAAGCATATCTTCATGGAGCTCAGTGCACATTGTCATGCTGGAACAGGTTCGGGTCTCCTAGTTCAAGTGCATCCAAAGGCGTCCTTAACAATTGTGTGTATCCAATTTTGTGGCAAGTGTTTGGCAAAGTGTTAAACATTGCTGGGAAAGTGTGGTGTCCCATTACTTTTGTCCATATTGTGCATGCGAGTGTGTGAGTGAAACAGATTGTAGGACTGTCAGAGTCACTGAGAGTGTACATTAATGTGTGTAATCATGTGTGTGAGTGTGTGTATGTGCATGGAGAAGTGATTTATGTTACAGTTATTATAGTCATAAGCAGCGAGCAGTGAAATGGCTCCTGGGTCCTGCTAAACATGCTTCAGGTTTATAGCTCATGTCTGCTTGTTATCCGTCTCTCCGGCCACAAATTACCTCCATCCACTGTTTATTTTTCAGCAGACCAACACAAACAGACTTTGTAATGTAATCGTGATGCGTTGCGATTCGGCAGAGCCTCGGGCCATGGAAACGCTCATGATGCCGCAGAAATCGCGGATCAGGAACGAAGATCTGAGGTTTGTATTAAAGTGCTCGTCCACTCGTCTTCTGTTACACTGTTTATAGCGATAATGCCTGATCATGTTTGCACTGTCACTTAATTTCACCTCGAGGTTGCTGTTGTATCAGTGTTTACACTCAAACACTCCACATCCACATTCCACATCACGTCCTCACACTGTATCTGCTTCTTCCTTTCTTTCTCGATTTCTGTATTTCTTTTGTGATCTTTCAATTACAATGCAAATTACTATAGTGTAATGTGTTGCTGTAAAATCTATCTATCTATCTATCTATCTGTCTGTCTGTCTGTCTGTCTGTCTGTCTGTCTGTCTGTCTGTCTGTCTGTCTGTCTGTCTGTCTGTCTGTCTCTTTCTCTCCCTCTATTTCTTTTATTTTTTTTATTTTCTCTTCTTTTTACTTATTTATTAGTTTTTTGGCTGTGTGTTTATTTATGCATTCATTTATTTGTTAATTTATATCTATCTATCTATCTATCTGTCTGTCTGTCTGTCTGTCTGTCTGTCTGTCTGTCTGTCCCTCTATTTCCTTTTTTTTTTTTTTTTTTTTTATTTTTTAGTTTTTTGTGTTTGTTTATATCCATTCATTTCTATCTATCTATCTATCTATCTATCTATCTATCTATCTATCTATCTGTCTGTCTGTCTGTCTGTCTGTCTGTCTGTCTGTCTGTCTGTCTGTCTGTCTGTCTGTCCCTCTATTTCCTTTTTTTTTTTTTTTTTAATTTTTAGTTTTTTGTGTTTGTTTATATCCATTCATTTCTATCTATCTATCTATCTGTCTGTCTGTCTGTCTGTCTGTCTGTCTGTCTGTCTGTCTGTCTGGTCTTGTCTTGTCTTGTCTGTCTGTACGTGATCCTTTCTATAGCGACGTTAAATTCACACCTAGACCTGACAGCTTGCGGATGAACGTATAAAACGGCGCGTGCGCTCCTTTATCATTAGGGAACTGCAGGATGAGCTGCTCGAGAGAAATAAAAGGCTCTGCAGTAAGCGTGAACACCGACGCCTTCAAAGCAATAAATACATATAATAAAATGTTTTATTCCTGACTTAGTGTAATTTATAGATCACAGTGTGGAAAGGAACAGCGGCGTTTTCTTTACGCCGGGTGTCGTTTCATTTCCGCGTCTACGCTTTTATTACACAATGATTGTAAGCTTTATTTAAAACACCCCACGTACATCATCCTCATTTCCGTTATCAGCGATATAAACTATATTTATGGGAGCATTTGGACTCTCTCTCACACACACACACACACACACACACACACACACACACACACACACACAGTGTCCGGCTTACAGTTTTATAGCGTTTTATAGAGTTTTCGGCTGAGAAATGTAAATTGAAATTTTGTCTTATTTGCATGAGCTATGCCTTATTTAATAAAGAATATAATTGAGTTATATAATAGTACATGATCATCTCCATATCAATCCACGTCCTCTACATCTGCCTCTTTTAATCCAACCACCTGCATGTTTTCCCTCACCATGTTCATAAACCTCCTCCTTGGCCTCCTGCCTGGAAGCTCCATCCTTAGCATCCTTCCACCCCATGTTTCTCCTCTGCACATGACCAAACCCTAACAATACATGTGGGGGTAACTAGGGGAAGTAGAAGCTCATTAAGGCTCTGGGTTACTGATCAGAAGGTCAGGGGTTCAAACCCCCGACTTCACAAAGGTGTCACTCTTGGGGCCCTCGAGCAAGGCCCTTAACCCTTTGTGCTCCAGGGGTGCTGTATAATGGAGTGTCAAATTAAATGAATAAAAGGATGAAATGAAAGCACACAAACAAAACAAATCTATAATTCTATATTATAAAATAAACAAATAATAATTATTTTATAATAATATATTATAAATAATTGTATATTTTTACTCAATAAAACCCCTAATTTTAATTCAATGCCAAAATGTGAAATGCAAAAAAATGATCAAAGACCAAAAAATAAAAATTATACACATAAGCCCCTCCCACAAAAACTCTCCTACGAAGCCCCTCCTACTGAGTGACCACCTAATGAAAGGGTGATACGTGATGGAACTGAAAATCATGAGGAACTGAAGAAGTGCTTACAAAGCCGTCCATGGTCCACGTCTCCTCACTGAGCTTCGCCTGGGTTCCCTGCACCAGAGCCCTCAGGTGGAACAGCTGCAGGGTGAGACGAGCTTCACTGCTCTTATACACACCTGCATGGAGAGAAGAACAGAACTGTGTAAGTGTAAAACACACACACACACACCATCACATTCTCACTCACACCTGCACATGTGCATACAAACACACAATTGCACATCCACGTGCACACACACACACACACACACACACACACACTCCTTTACAAACACTTGCGTTCACACACCTGCACACACAAACACTCATGAGCATACACACACACACACACACACACACACACACCTGCACACAACTTTAATTGCACACATACAGATACACAAAAGTACACACACACACACACACACACACACACACACACACACACTTGAAAACACAACTTGACACACACTTCATTTACAAATTATTTACAAATTATTATTATTATTATTATTATTATTAATATTTTGGTCTTCCTTCCTTTCACCTTCCTTTCCTTCCTATATGAAATCCTTCCCCCCTTTTTTTCTTCCTCCCTTTGATCTGTTTAGTTGGTTTACTGAGTGTTTGATTGCGATCTCATCCCAGTTGTCGCTCTACCTCAGGAATCAGGATTTGTGTTGCTCTTTTACATTTCTCTTTGTCTCTTTTGTCACTTTCTTGTGTGACTTTCACATAAAAAAAAAAAAAAACAGCACAGAAACTTACATAACTCATGAATGTGAAACATTTGCTCTCGCTGTATAATTAGAGCCTGAACACGCATCGCATCCTCGACCCCCCGAAAAAAACATGTGACGTTCACAAAAGTTGCTGTAAACTCTGTAAACTCTGCTGTGACGCCGACCTGGACGCTGATGGTAGCGAACAGTGTGTTATTAGTTACTTACCTGACAGTAAGAGCTCTGTGTTCCTGTTGGTGAGAGTGGCGTTCACTCTGCCTGAGGTGGAGTTAAAGTCGCTGATTGTCAGAGTCACGGGCTGTTTCGCTGCCTTGTGTTCGAGAGAGCCCTTCCAGACGTACGCCGGGGCGAACACGTCGCCAGGAACTGCAATCGAGAACATTTAAGCTGTCAGACGCCAAGGGGGCGAAATGCACGTGGCCCCTTTTTACCTGCTGAGGTTTTTTTTTTCCGTTTTCTGCAGTAATTATCCCTTCGCGGTGATATGTACCGACTCTGACAAGGCGAAAACGCTTCTCCGGAAGTCAAAGCGATTCCAGAGCGAATATTCAATGTTAAAATAAAACAGTGTGAGTTTTAAGTTTAAGTTTTGGCACTTAAAGGTGCTATTAAAAAAAAAGTCTCACCGCTTGCTTTGGGACTCGGAGTCCCTTGGACAGGAAGTGTGGTTTTCTCCACCGGCTTTGATCCCACTGGAAAAAAACATGAGGAGACATGAAGATGATCGCAAGGATTAAAACACAGTCAACACTGTCTGATTGTTTGGGCTGGAAATAATAATACTACACTATACTGGGGCTGTAAGAAGATCACTATCACCCTGAAAATGAGTTACAGTACAGCAGCCAGGGTCATACAGAGGTTCTCCAAGACTGGTTCCACTCAGAACAGGTCTCGCAAGAGTCCATCAAAGGAGTTGAGTTGAAATTTAACTCTATTGAGCACCTGTGGGGATTCTGAAGCAGAAGGTGGAGAAGCATTATGGAGGAGTGGAAGAGGATCCCAGCAACAACCTGTGCAGCTCTGGTGAATTCCATATCCAGGAGGATTAAGGCAGTGCTACATAACAGTGGTGTTGACACTGAATATTGACACACTTTTGACATGTTCACTGAGGGTGTACTCACTTTTGTTGCCAGTTATTTGGACAATAATGGCTGTATGTTGAGTTATTTTATTGATTGCTGAAATGCGAGGGGTTCGTTCACTTTTGTGAGATACTGTATATTATATATAGGCACCGATCAGGCAGAACATTATACCATTATACCATTATAAGCGGTGAAGTGAAGAACACTGAGGATCTCCTCATCATGGCACCTGTTAGTGAGTGAATATATTTATTGGGCAGGAAAAGAAGCAGGAAAAATGGGCGAGTGTATGGAGTTTGACGAAGGCTAAATTGTGACGTCTAGACGACTGGGTCTCCAAAACTGCAGTTCTTGTGAGATGTTCTGGTCTGCAGTGGTCAGAATCTATCAAAAGTGCTCCAAGGAAGGAACAGTGGTAAACTGGCGACAGGGTCGTGGGCAACCGAGGCTCACTGATGCATGGGGGGAGCAAAGGCTGGTCCGTGTGGTCCGATCCAACAGACGAGATCCTGTAGCTCAAACTTCTGAAGAAGTTCATGCTATTGATGCTTGAAGGGTCAGGGTTAACAATATTAGGCAGGTGGCCATAAAGATATATATATGTGTTAGTGTGTGTGTGTGTGTGTGTGTGTGTGTGTGTGCGCATGTGTGTAAGTAAAAGTCCTACTTCGGCACACAGGCACTTTTCCGCTCCAAGATCCGTCTGGCCTGCACACGCGATGTTCGGAGCCTCCGGTGAGAAGGAAACCAGGCTGGCACGAGTACACGAGCATGTACCCAAGTGAGGGCACCTCCATACCCAACACACTGGCATGTGGAGGAGTGCGGGGCTGCTTACACGAATGGGCTGCATAAACACACACACACACACACACACACACACACACACACACACACACACACAAAACACTACTATTACATCACTCTGCTGCTGATAATTTTTTTATATCAACACAACAGAACATCTTTACAAAGCAATCTTCGATGTAAAACATGCCAGATCCACCAAATTTCCCTCAAAAATGACATTCTCTATTACAGTTTTACACTTCAGGGCAAAAAAAGCCCAAAATAAAAAAAACATGAAGCTTTTAATGTTCATAAAATCCATCAGACAGATCACATTTTCATCTTCATTCACAAGAAGTCTACAGGAGTGAACTGAGTTTCTGAAAGGAACCGAGCGAGTGGCGCCACAGCAGAGCCTCAGGAGCACATCGCTTTTATTCATGCTCATTTCCTGAACAATGGTTTGGTTTTAGATCATTGAAAGCTTCATATTCAGCCTCAGTGTGGAAATGACGAGGTAAAATACGCAGCCAGATACAAACGGTTGCCAAAACATCTCTATAAATCCAGATAAAGAGTGAGTGATAGAATGAAAGAGTTCAAAAGTAAAAGAGAGAGAGAGTGATAGAGGATAAGATGAAGAGTGAACGGGATAGAGAGTGAGTGACAGAATAAATCGAACTAATAGTGAGTGAGAGAGAGGAAGAGAGGGTGAATGAGATAGAGGGTGAGTGAGTGACCGCATGAAAGAGAGTGAAAGAAGAGAAAGAAAGAATGAGTGAGTGAATGGTAATAGAGTGTGAGGAAGAGAGAAGAGAGGAGCAGATGAATTACAGCATGAAAGAGAGACTGAAAGTGAATGAGTTTGTGAGAGAGAGAGAGAGAGAGAGAGAGAGAGAGAGAGAGAGAGAGAGAATGAAATAAGAGACAGAATGAAAGAGCGACTAAAAGTGATTGAGAGTGGGGGGGTGAATAAAATAGAAAGTAAGTGAGTGACAGAGAGAGAGAGAGAGAGAGAGAGAGAGAGAGAGAGAGGATAGAGACTTACGGATGCACTCCGGCTGGGCTCCGCTCCAGGTCAGGTCAGTCTGGCAGGTCCGTGTGGTGGAGCCCAGTAACAGGTGGCCGCTCTGACAGTAAAAGCGCACGGTGCTGCCCACCTGAGATATCATACACACTTTTAACAACTGGCAGTGCAGATAAACACACGCGCACACACACACACACACACACACACACACACACACACACACACACACACACACTCAAACAAAACACACACAAACACACACTCACACTCCCTGGATACAAAACACACGTTCCACAGAAATTTGAATAAACTTTCATATCAGCATGAAGCACACGACGGTCAGCGGCGCACCTCAGTCCTGTACATCACAGAAAACTCGAAACTTTACACACACACACTCACACACACACACACACACACACACACACACACACACACACACACACACACACACACACACACACACACACACCAATTTTTGTAATTTCCAAAACAGTTTAAAATTAAATGTCTGCTTGGTAAATAATACGTATAATAATATTTTATAATATTTTATACAAATTTAAATATATAAAAATAAAATTTAATAAATCAAATGAATGTTATGCACTTTTATTATTTTGATAAAATTTAGTAATCAATGAAATGGATTAAATAAAATAAAAATGCATTAAAAGTATCCGCCTTGTGACCTTTGTCCCCTTTATCCTCTGATCACAGACACCTGCCAGCCACAGATACCGAAAATAATGACTTTCTATTCAGCTGTAATGTATGTAGCTTTGAAACGGAGATGAAGCTCTGAAGGCAATGCGTTTAAGAACGACACGTCTCAGAGGACAATGAAGATGACGGAGACGTCCGACGCGTCTTTTAAAGCGGAGGAAGTGCTTCAGGGCAGCGTTTTACTGAGCGATCCTGACAATAAGTCGATTGTGCTTTGAGGAAAGGGCAGTTGGGAAGGAGATCATGACTCACTCTCTCTCTCTCACACACACACACACACACACCAATTGCAGATGAAAGACAGGAAGTAGCTGCATTATTAACGTGTGTATTAATTAATTCCGTAGTTTTTGCGGCTCAGTTGCAGGACATTTCTGGAAAAAAAAAACAGCTAGAAGTGACGTCTCTTTTTTAAAATTCAGTCCCACAAATATCTAGTGAGTGGTAGAGGAGTGTGTGTTAGTCCAAGTATGTGCTAGGAGAGTGTGTGTGTTAGGAGAGAGTGTACCTTGAAGCCTAGGCTTGCGTTTAGAGAACCGTATTCAGGAGTTCCAGGGTTCTCACATGTCGTCCTGGTCGGTTCTTTGAAGAGAGAATCATCATCATCACCATCATCATCATCATCATCATCATCACCACAATAAATCCTACATATTCTTATGCTGTGAATTAGTTGATCGGTTGACCGTAAGATTTCCAGGAAACAAGTCATGAAGGAAATGACGTCACAGCAGAATCAAATCTCAGATAAATTACAATAACATTAGTTAAAAAAATTTTGTCCCATCATTCTGAAGGAATGCGTATATGTATTAAGGTAAGAGGTTATGGAATTACGCTTTGCTAGCTGTAAAACATGTTCTACAAACAGAACGTCACCCAGTTGACCTTTAAACACACACAGTAGATTTCTGCTCTTCACACTCTGGACTTTTGTGTGTATTATAATTTATTACCTATACATCGAGATTGAGAGCCGCTCCACGTTCCGTCGGCTTGGCACACACGCGTGGAAGAGCCCACCAGCACGTAGGGGGCGCTGCAGCTGTAAAACACCTCTGACTTAAAGATAAAACTCTGGCCTTCTCTCTTGGCATGGGCAGGGACACCTGGGTCGCCGCAGAACTTGGCTGGGAAACAAGAAAGAGGTCGATGTTGAATCCTGGATCGTGATTGATCAAAAAAATGTCAGTAGTCGGTTTTCATCAGAAAATAAAGTCGCGCGTTTCTGTTTTAGAGTTAAAGGATCGATCTTACATTCTTCACAACTGAGGGTTATGGGCCTTGCTTAAGGGCCTGACAGTGGTTGCAGCTTGGTGGGATTCAAACTCATGACCTTCTGATTAGAAGTGCACAATCTTAACCACTGAGCTACCACTTCTTTTTTTGAACTTCTACAAAAGTATTGGGACAGTGCACTGGGTTTTGTGGTGTACTAGATAATGTCAAATTGCACGTCGTTAAAATTTAAATTACGATATTATCGTAGAAAATATATATATATATATAAATTATACACCCTTACTCAGGTGTCAGCGAGCTCCGGCTCCGTGTCCTCACCCCAGCGCCTCTCATTATTCTCCCGATTCGGTGACCTTATCATTTTCGATTCCCTTTCCAAATTGTCGATAAAGGATTTAATTACGAGCCGGAGTTCGCCGAAGGGTTACGCACACGCACGGCTGCGTCGTCAGTCTGAGCGGCGGGAAAAAAACAGCGAAAGGAACCTGAGGAACATCTCGGGTAAAAGAAAAAAAAAAAAAACGAAATCCATTTTTATTCGTAAACTGATCAAAGGGCGAAAGGATTCGGCAAACGAATCACAGGTCAAATAGAAATCAGACGTAACGATCCTGCAGTATGAGGGAGAAGGCCGTGACGGCTTCCTGCAGCTCTGATCTATATTTCAAAAGAATCGAAATGAGGAAGCCGGAGCTCCGAGTCTCAGAAGGTGGACTGCAGTGAAGTTATAGACTTCAGCGTGAACACAGAGTTTTGAACCCTGAGATCAATCTCGTGCACAATGAGGCTGCATTACTGCAAACCCTTTTCTTAAGTGCTGCATTTCTGCCTGAGAAACACACCTGCACTTACATGACAAAGTAAAAGAAGACGGGATTAAAAAAAAGACGAGAGGAAAAAAAAACTAATTGTAAATGATAAAAAAATTTAAAAACAGTATAAAATATGAACATTTATATGATTGGCCTCTTATACAACATGAATTTGCACGCACACACACACACACACACACACACACACCTGACCCTTATCTTCTAAATCTAAGGAGGACTCACAATCACAACTTTTCACACATTAATTACGCGTTTAATAACTGAGATAGAGATCGTCGGAGGTCGTTCTTTGGAAGAAAAAAAAGTGTGTGTGTGTGTGTGTGTGTGTGCGCAACTGCAAAGCGCACTGCAGTTCAAATTGCACAATTACTGCTCTCTGACACGATGCCTTCTCTAGGAACTGTGTGTGTGTGTGTGTGTGTGTGTGTGTGTGTGTGTGTGTGTGTTTTGCAACAGAAGGGTGAAAGAGCGAAAGACATGTATGCAATTGCGAGGAGGAAGAGAGTCATCTCCAGTCATAACATGCAACAGAGAGCCATCATTGCTCATTCTGCTCGTGTTTCGAGCGTGTCAGAGGCCAAATCCGCCTACGCCTCCGAAATAACGAAGAAAAATCAGCGATGTGTTTACTGTACGCTGCTTCAATCCTGGTCTAGCCTTTATTCCATGTTTGTGTGGGTGTGTGTGTGTGTGTGTGTGTGTGTGTGTGGGAGGAAAACATTGTAAACAGCTCCAGGCCAAGCCAGGTTGTGCATAATAAAGAGATCTTGTGAGAGCCGTAATGTCAGCGAAGCTCCTTGATGAATAATACAGCACTTTTTCGAGATGCCTGAAAAGCCACACAACAAAGGAGGAATATTAATTCCGATGCGATATTTTCACGGTGTGAAAATGCGGGGGGAGACGCTGGCACGAGGCTTCGCCCCACCGCGTCGCCGGGTTCACCGCCATTTCTGTTCACGTGATTAAAGGGAACTCATTCATCAGCCAGTCATCTTCAGGAATAATACATGATTTTCTCAATGAATGCATTTTTGCTGGGCAGCTGTTTAAGTTTTACCCACAATGCCCTTCAAATACACTCTATGGACAAAAGTTAGTAGACACCTGACCATTTTTTTTTGAAGGTCTCACTCCACTTCCAGTCACCATTTCTGGGTATAATAATCTCCACTCCTCTGGGAAGATGTTCCACTAGATTTTATGGAGATTTGTGCTCATTCATTGAGCCAGAAGGGTGTTAGTAAAGTCAGGTAGTGATGTAGATAAGAAGGTGAGGAGGCCTGGGGTGCAGTCAGCGTTTACATCATCCCAAAGGTGTTCAATAAGGTTGGAGCTCTACAGCAGATCTTCCACATACATTGAACCCATGGAAAGCAGATCATAATAAAGCTGACTAGAGCAGAATTTGGTTTAAATGAAGGTTGAAATTTTAATGGTACATGTACAATTGTGTGCCTTCAAGTTTGGGGTAAGAGTTTCAAGAAGAACCACATGTGGCTTGAAAAGTCAGGTGTCTTAATACTTTTGGGCATATTGTGTTTAGGGGTCTTCATCTTACATATAGAATGAAAACAAGTAACCTTAAGTAATGTTAATGCTGATTGTGCATTAAAAATCTGTGACTAAGCTAAAGCTGTTTAGCTTTTGTGCTAAAAGTTTGAAGAAGAAGCACATATGGTTGGAAAAGTCGGGTGTCCCAATACTTCTGGACATATGTATGGGCACCAAACGAGAAGCCCCAGAATCACTAAAAAGACCAGACACCAGGGGTTTTACGTCATAAATGCATTTTGCTGTGTTTGAAGATTTTCTTTGAACATGTCCTTCAGAGGCAGATAGAAATACACCCCCGAACACACTGAACAGCACTTTTTAATAACCCCAGCAGTAACCTGAATCTGAGATCAATTTCCTTAAGCGAACTAAAATTTGAGGCTCATCAGCAATAAATGACTGATAGAACTTTAAGCTGATATCTCATTTTAATTCCTTCTTTCGACGCTGGTGGCACCGTATGACTCTGTAGCCCGAGATATTTTCTCAAAGAATTGCAGATCGAGGTTGGAGTTTTGGTTTCGGAGAGAAACATCTTTTAACCAAGGAGATCTAACTAGCATCAGAGGAAAATAAACCTAAACATCCGTAACCATGAACATGTTACTGCAAAAGAGAGCGTTTTACAGTTTCTCTTTTAAACAATAGGTCGTTCCATTGAAGAAATTTACTTCATGATATTGAGGGGAAATTAGACAAAGCAAAGAAAATGTCAAACAAAACCACCATCGCTTACGGAGCTCTGAAAATCACTAGCAATTTAAAAAACAAATGCTAGCTAGCAAAAGAAGAATAAGGCTAGAATGTGGTGTTTGCGAATAAGCTAATAAGGTTTAGCTACTGATGAATATAAAACGATTTGATAATAAAATCGCCAGTGGTGGAAAATGAGATAGCAAACAATATCAAATAAGTTAGCTAACTGTAAAGAATGGGCTAGTTAATAATAGACAATGAATTAGCTAACAGAGGCTTAACTAGCAAAAAAAAAAAAATCTTGAAAATGATCAAGCTGTTAATGGTGAATGAAGTAGCTAACATCAAAGCCATAACTAGCAAAATATTAAAAAGAATGAACTATTTGTCAATGGTGAATAAAGTAGCTAACAACACCTAACAAGCTAGTGAAATACGGAGAATGTCAATCAGAAGGAATTCGCTAACAGTAAAGAATGAATTAGTTGATAACCGAGAATGATGGAGCGAACAGTGGAGCAATACGAGTTTGAGATTGAGACTAAACTAGCAACTAATACAGCATAAGCTAGCAACAGAAAACGAGCTAGTGAACAGTACAGAATCAGTTAGCAAACAGGGAAGATTGACCAAGTTAATAATAGAGAATCATCTAGCTAACAGTTGAGAATTAAAAAAAAAAAAGAGCAATAGAAAAATAAGAAGCCTAACACCAAAAGAGAACAGACTAGCTAACTGATGCTGGAGAACTGACTAGCTAACATTGAAAAAATTAACAAGCTTACACTAAAAAATTCATTGATACATTGATAATGGAGAAAAAATGAGTTAACAGTGGAGCAATAAGCAGTTATAAGTAGATTTAGACTAAACTAGCTGCTAATAGAATATGAACTAGCAAACAGAGAACTTGCTAATGAACAGTACTGAATGAGTTAGCAAACAGTGAAGAATGACGATGTTAATAATGGGGAATTAAACAGCTAACACTGGATAATTCATTTATCAGCTCATAACGGTGAATTAAAAAAGTGAACAGTGGAGCAATAAGAAGTTAACGACTGCGAAAAACTAGCAGCTAATGGAGCATGAGCTAGCAAACAACAGAGAAGCTAGTGAAAATCGCAAATAAGTTAGCTAAAAATGAACAGTGAACAAGTTAGCTAACATTGGAAAACGAAGGCGCTTTGAATCGAACATGATTTATACAGAATGAGTTCATTGACGGTGAAGAAAACCAGAATGAATTCTCTGACAATGGAAAATTAACTAGCAAACTATGTAGAATGGATTATTTAATAACGAATAAATGAATTACTCAGCATTACCGATTTAATACTGAAGAATGAGAAATAAAATAAAAAAAGAAAACTTTGAGCAGTGGAGAATGATAGAGATTAAGATAAAGCATGATCTGGCTAACAATGGATGACAAGGTAGTTACCAGCCAAGAATGAAGAAGCTAACAGTAGAGTAAGAGGCAGTGTGGGAGATCAACCAAGGATAAAAAAAAAAAACAGTATAAAATGCATTGATTGATAATGTTGGGAATGAAGTTGAGGATGGAGAAGGAGCTAAAGCAGGTGAATTAGCTCAGACTGGAGAGAAGCTAACTGTGAGCTAGGGATGCTAGGTTTGGATTAATGAGGTTGTACTGTGAGGATAAAATAAATGCATTATGGTGTAGCATGAGCTAGCAGTGATGTATGTGTTTAAGAGAACGTGAATGTGGAAGATCTACTCACGCATGCACAAGGGCACGTCACCGCTCCAGGATCCTTGGCCCACGCAGGTAAGAGCTTCAGGGAAAGAGAGCTCGTATCCGTTCAGGCAGCGGTAACTAATGCTGGTGCCCCACTGGAACATGGAGCCCTCGACTTCACCGTTGGAGATTTGAGGTGGAGGTGGACACATTACCGCTGCATAGAAGAGAAAAAGAAACTGAATTAACATCGGAAGAACCGATAGCTAGAACCTGAAGGTTTTAACTTTTTTGTACGAGGTGATCTCAAATGGCATGTTTGATGGCATCACAAGGCTGGACGCACAGTCACAGGGAGCACCGAACTTTATAAGTCAGTGTCTCAAAGGTTGGCGTTTTGGCACCGTCGCAGAGATTCGGCGCAAACCACAGAAGCTGCTTGACACGCTTCGTAAAGGAGACTTCCAGGACACGTTTCAGACGTGGCAGAAACACTGGGAGAGCTTTATTGCCGTGCAAGGGGACTATTTTGAAAGTGACAGAGTGTAAATGCAAATAAATACCCTCTCGTATGTTAGAGTTGTTCTAGTCCTTGAGTGGCGTACGCAACGCAAGCGACGATGAAAGATTTGGTGCAGTAAAAGTTTCCGAAAATCCTGTGACATTTCCTCGACCACTGTGGCGTCTAACTCACTGACAATGGTTCGCATTTGCAGGTTTTCTGTCTAGTTTCTCTTTAGTGCTTCAGGTGGAGCGATGTCAAGCAGCTGGCAGATGCTCGACCTAAATAAAGCATGTGGGCCAAACGCCAGACGATTGAAAAGCAGCATTTCTGAGGTGTCCTTAAAGTTTTGTTTCATACTTGGGAGAAGATTTGTCTGAGACTTGGTGATTTCTGAGTCCTAACCTAGTTTCAAGTGTGTGCAGTGAACAGAAAAAGTTTGAAACTCGAAACTTGTTCCCTTCTCTTTTCTTGACATTTTCTTTGCTGGATTATTTTCACATGAAACCAAGAAATGATGTATAATGACATCCCTTGACTTTCAAGGACATTTGAAGCACTGTGATGACTATAAAGATTATAAGGTGCAACCGTGCACAGTTTTTTGGAAACTCCAGCATTTGAATAATTAATAATCTTATAATAAATGGAACAGGCTTTGCTCTTTATGGACAAAAGTACCACCTTGTCAAAACCACTGCAACACACACTCTGAAGTGGCTTTTTGCTCCCTCATGCCATACAAACATTTTCTTTAATGCAGCTCCATGTATATAAAGTGTGTTTCTGTGATTCCAATGGTTTACTATGGGGCTTAATTTGTTTTTGTGGGGGGGGGAGCGAGCGATTTAGACTTCCTTTAGAACCCAATATTAAAATTCTCCATAATCACATGTACGTTGTTGCCACAGCAGGAGATGAGATTAGAAACAAGACAACAAAAAAAAAAGTAAAAAAAACAAAAGGCTCAGAGTGAGAATTAGGAACTACTGCTAAACTAGAAGAACAGCGATCAGTACAAGGTTGCGATGTTGGACAGGATGCGAACAGCCATCGGATTGCCAAAATAAAGCCACTTGGGTTTGGATGACATTTTCTAAATTGCTAATTTATACTTTGTCCAGAGAGAGAAAGAGAAAGAATATAAGCGAGTGAGAGAGAACGAGAGAGAAGGCGAAAGCGAAAGAGAGAGAGACGAGAGAGAAGGGAGAAAACAAGTCGGTTGATATTTTGTCACAGTTGGCCGGGGAGCTGACGAGCCGCGGGTAGCAGCTGAGTGTGAGCCAAACATGAATAATTCATGAGTTGTTTTGACGAGCAAGTGTCCCAATAAAAAGAAAAGAACGAAAAAAGTTAATCAAACCCCTGAATCATGACACTCCTCCATACGCTCTGCACTGTAAACAGCCGTGGCCCGTTTAACACGCCAGCGTGCTGAGTTTCACCACATCAGCCTCCCTTCAATATGTAATTACATCTCTCTTTCTCTCTCTCTTTCTCTTCACACCGCCGTATTTCAGATCGCGCTCTTAAACCAGCGGCTTGCTGCTAAATAAAGCCGTGTTCAGTGAATCGCTGGGCTTCAAAACTGTACAGTTGCACATCTGATCCAAGGGCCTCTAAGCTGAGATCTCTGGCATTACGGGAAGACAGAAGATCTATGGGTTCTCCTGCAGAGCTCTTGGGTTATGACAGCGATGCTCCGGTAAACATCAGACAGCAGGACCGAGCCGATAACAACGGGGTCGAGGAGATTCAGAGCAGCAGATGTGGAGTCAGACAGGCTGGAGATCTATTGTTTCGCCAAATGCGTTCGTGGGAAAAAGGAAATTCGTTCGCGGTACGTTAGACGACAAACTGCTTACTGGAAACTTCAACACATGACAATTGCTTGTGCGAGAAATTGTGTTGCGTTCGCACACAAACCGAAGTCGAAACCATCAAGGATCTACTGCATCCAAAGACCTTACAGTTCGACTGATCGATAATCCACACCGATAGTTTTTCCAGGTCGCGCTATACAAAACAAGAGCGACATCTAGAGGTGAATCCCTGACGCCACGTGCTGTTTGTTTTTATTCGTGAAACTGTATACCAAACAGAAATAATGTAATATCTTAGCAGCTGCTTGGTGTACCGTCATCTAATCCACAGTCAGGGATGGGCAGTATTTATGATACATGTATTTCAAATACAGATTTTAAATCTAAAATAAATAACGAACATACGATTTTGTGATTTGTATTTGAGAGGGTTGATGAAAATGGCTTCATATTTTGCATCAAAATACTTTGTGTTTGGTATTTTTGTTTATAGCTGCTATAATGTAATTATTAACAGGAATAAAAAAAAAAAAGCATTAAATGTAGCTCTAATAGGATAAAGAGGACGCCCAATGTCTCAATGTGTAAGCAATGTCAAAGTAATCAAAATATTGTGGTTAAAGCGCAATAAAGCATTTCAGGGACATGCCATTGTGAAAATTCCTACGATGAAGGTTATTTATTTATTTATTTATTTATTTGAATATCTTATTTATTCCGCAGAGAAATTGCTATTTCTTCACATATCTCAGCAATGTTCCGAAGCAGGGGTCAGAGCGAAGGGTCAGCCATGATACAGCCCCCCTGGAGCACAGAGGGTTAAGGGCCTTGCTCAAGGGCCCCAAGAGAGATTGGCAATACAGGGGCCCTGTATTTCTTTTTATACATATTATATTTGATCAAAGAATAAAACTGTGTTTAAATAAATATAATAGTAATATAATTAAATGATAAAAAAAAGAAAGATGTGTGTTTAATAGTCTGGTAGCTGATTATAATGGTGCGGTCGTTAGGTCCCGGGTAATGAGGTTAATAAGTTTGGCCTTGATATCCTGCTGGCGCAATATTATGACATTAAAATTCAGATGCTCACAATTAAAGTTTGGGTGAAACGGCGCGGCCTCCATTCGAAAAATGGGGAACTCGGTGTAGTCTCAGTAAAATCTTTTGGGCAAAGAAGCCACACATTTGTTTAGGATGCCTTCAGATGTGGTAGGATCACATTTTCCTTTTATTCAAACATAAAGACAGCTCCATGTGGTGGAGTGGAAGATCTTCTGATATAGAGCTCCAACCCTATTGAACACATTTGGGATGAATGTGAATGCTGACTGCATCCTTGTAACTGAATGAATCTCCACAAAATGTCATTACATTTACGCTTTCATCCAGAGAGTCTAACATTTATCTCATTTAACAGTTGAGGGTTGAGGGCCTTGCTCAAGGGCCCATCAGTGGCAGCTTAATCATGCTGGGATTTGAACTCATGACCTTATAATTTTGAGATCCAACATCTTAATCACAGATGTTCCACCTAATTATGGGGGTAGGAAAGGGGTGGAAAATCTGTGATTAAGATGACTCCCAGAAGAGTGGATATTATTATTTACTATTCGTGGAGAGAATATACAAATCATATAGTCGTTATATGTTGTGGAACTGTACCGATGTAAGATTGTATAGAGAATCCCTGCATCAGAAGAAAAACCGCTCGAAATTTGGTAAAAAAAAAACAAAACAATAAAATAAAACAGCAATAAAGTAATTCCAGGACGCAGGAGGATCTTTTACCTGGATGAAGTGAATAAAGAGCAATCTGGCTGCAGTAGGATGTAGATCTGGCAGGTAGGAGAGCGTGGCCTATTCTTTTTGGGCCAAATAACCGTGTGTGTGTGTGTGTGTGTGTGTGTGTGTGTGTGTGTGTGTGTGTGTGTGTGTGTGTTTAAACCACGGTGGCTGTTTGGCATGTGTCACACGTAGCACGTCTCTTAACTCTCAGTCCCGCAGGCTACGTGTCGCGCAGGAGCCACACAGGAACGAGAGCATCTCTGCCCCCTGTCTCGCCACACGAACGTTTCTTTTCTCACGCAAATTTCGAACCAGTTTCGATTTTATTTATATTTTCTTATTGTGAGCTGTTTGTGAGACCAGGTTTTTTTAAGGGGATGTGAGGAAAGAGGGGATAAAATTAGCACAAAGACGCCATATTGAATTTCTGGACTGATTTTGAGACCTGATGTGTCATGGTTATATGTGAGGCTCATAACTGACACATACAAAAGAATTAAGTACAGATTTAAAAAAAATGAAAAAAAAAATTGATTCGTAGTTATAATACGTGATATGGTCAAAAGTATTGGGACACCGACTTATGTGGTTCTTTAACAAACGATTGTACAGGATGTCTTTGGATGCTCTGGCATTAAATTTCCCCTTTACCTGAACCCAAACCTGTTCCAGCATGACAATGCCCATGTACGCATTTGAGCACTCTGTTTTAGCTTGGAGTCTAATCTCACACAGGTCAGTGGACACTGACAGCTTTTAGTCTTTTAGGTAGACTTTCAGAAGAGAAAAGAAAAAAAAAAAACAAGATAAAATGCAAGGAAAGAGAAAAAAGAGGCCATTACTCAAAACAACTAGAAGCATAAAGGCTCTATATTCTGACTAAACTCTGAGCATCAGACTCGGAAGGAAGTGATGAAATGATGAAAATATTTTTCTTTATCACAGCATGAATGAACTGTTACTATAGAAACGATAACGTATTACAACAAATGCATGAAAATTCTGACTAATCAGAATAAAGGACTGGTAGGAAATAAAGGAAACTAAAAAAGGGCTTGCAGTAAAATGAACAGAAAAGTAAACTAAATTGTTGTCCAGTTGTTTCTCTGTTGTGTAATTGAACTCTGTTTATGAGGTTGACCTGAAGTTTACACACAGTGTAATAACGATTCTTCACAATTTATTGAAACGTTTTTTGAAATTTATGGCCGTTAATTCAATTGTCTTATGTAAGTTAACGATTTTCATCAATGCCAGTGAAGCGTCACTTGAACCTGAACCCCTGATCATTCAGCAGCTTGGGGTTAAAGTGTGTGGGAGAGAAAAGCTGTTCACTTCACAACACAAAACCTACGCACCATCGCTAAATCACCACAAAAATACAGTTTGCTCTGTTTAGTTTTCCTCAAGGCTGTATACTTTTTAAATTAGAAAGATGGATGGATGGATGGATAGATAGATGGATGGATAGATAGATAGATGGATGGATGTTTGGATTGCTTATTTGAAGGATAATTCAATGGTGATTGGAATGCAAATGATGGATTGATGGATGGATGGATAGATGGATGATGGAATGGTGGATGGATGATTGGATGGTGGGATAGATGAATTTGATAGATAGGTGTTTGGATTGATTATTGGAAGGAGGATTGAATGATGGTTGGATGACAAATGGATGCTGGATGGATTGAGAGATGGATGATAAAATCTTGGATGTAGGATAACTATGTTTCTAGATCAATGATTAAATGTTGGATGGATGATTGGATGGATTGATGATTGGAAGGATAATTGAATGGTGGTTGGATGATGAATGGAACACATGATTGGATGAATATATCAATTTATGTATGCATGGATGGGCGTATAGCTGGTTAGACAGGTGAATGAATGGGCAAACTGATAGATGGATAAATGAAAGGACAGACAGACAGACAGACAGACAGACAGACAGACAGACAGACAGATAGATAGATATACATTTTCAACTTCCAAATATTTTAAGTGACTTTATATCCATTTTCATTTTAGCTTTCAGATAATCAACAGACTTGAAATACGAGGCTGGAGAATTCCCTTAAATGACATGGGTTCAGTGAATTTTTTTTTTTCGCATATCCCAGCGATATTCGGAAGCAATGATACAGCGCCCCTCGAGCACAGAAGGTTAAGGGCCTTGTTCAAGGGCCCCAAAAGTGGCAGCTTGGCGACACAAGAGCTTGAACTTCTGACCTTCTGATCAGCAGCTTCCACCTTCTGTATATATTGGATGGTGATTGGATGATGATTAGATGGACAATTGGATGGTGAATGGGTGATTGGATGGTGGATAAATAGTGAATAAATGGGTGGATGGATTGTTGGCTAAACCATTAATAAATCATTGCATGGACAGATTTCTACCAGAATGGTGCCTGGAAATAGATGAATAAATAAACAAAGGTGCCAATAATTTGGCATTTTGGCAAAGTTATATTTTTAACAAAGCTTTATTAGGTTCTGTTGGAATTGACAAAATATTCTTCCAAAACATTGTTATGAAATTCCGAGCAGCTCTAATAATCCGTCACCACAGCGTTTTCTGTGACTTTCAGTTCCAACAATACGGCGTTCTGAAACGAATCAGCGATCTTGGTGCCTGTGCAGAAGTCATTTTGGTTCCTAGTATGATCACAGGGGCTGATAAACGCGCTAAACAAATACCCCTGCGTTCAAATATACGCAGCCTCGTTTATTTACAATGTGGCTTTATTCTCATATTAATAAGACGATGCAATCTTACAAGCAGCAAAACAATGAGCTCTTACTGCTGCCGCATCTGCTGTCAATTACATTCACGGGGAATCTTTTATTATTATTTTTTCACTGGCAAATTTATTAGTCATTACAGAGCTCTCCGTATTTGTAGCTGGGTCATGACAGAGGGAGTTAGGTCATGCGTAACAAACCAATTCTGTTTATTTCCTTACCTCTCGAAAGACCAGGCATGAAAACGATGTTGGTTTCATGTAGAATCGAGCCTTATTAAATCCACTTTAAACTAAAAGGGATGAATTTTCATGGGTGGCCATGATCCTAAAAAATGCAGCATTCTGCTGAAGAAGAGCAGTTGCTCTGAAGAAGCAATGGTTCAGAATCAGGGTTTTTGCAGATGCTTTAAAGCGTGCAAGCCAAAGAAGGATAAAATGGCATTATTAGAGTCACTTGAATTCACACACGGAATTAAGAAGCGTAAAATTCCATGGACTCTTGAAACCTTTTCAAGACCCCGATTTTTCTTTTCAAACACAGCAGTTCAAACCATTACTGAAAATATGAGCATTCCAAATTAAGGACCAAAAAAGCGTCAAAGCCAGTCCTTAGGATTTATAATTACACATCTAAATGAGTGTAGATTTCACCCATCAAGAAAAATACAACAGGTAGAGTTCTGATTGTTACATTTTGAAGAAATGCTCAGACAAAGGTCAGAGAAAATGTTTAAATGTGGGTGGATGGATGGGTGAAAGATTGATGCATAAAAGGGTGGAAGGATGTGTGGGTAAAAGGTTGATGCATGAAAGGATGGCTGGATAGGTGAAAGGTCGATGCATAAAAGGATGGATGGATGGAAAGGTGAAAGGTTGATGTATAAACGGATGGATGGGTGGGTGGAAGTGTGTACAGCAACCAGCAGCCATTGTAAAGCCCACCTTCCCAATCAGAGAGCGGGGAATATATAAATAAATGCAAATATGAATCAATGTATAAATAGAGATAGGAAGCCCGTCGTGCTGTATGGGTCATTTGGGTAAATGGGTAGATGTTTGGATAAAGAGGTGGAAGAATTGGTTACTAGAATGAATCTTGAAACTAAAGGATGGTGTGAGCATAATTTGTTAAATTAATTTAGTGAGTTTCAGTAAACAAGAGAAAAACAAAGGAATAGTTTTCTATCAGAGAGTAAAGAAAGGGTGGCTGGATGGATGGATGGATGGATGGATGGATGGATGGATGGATGGATGGATGATTAGATGTGTGATTGGAAGGATGATTGGATGGTGAATGGATGATTGAATTGATAGAATGGTGAATGAATTATTGGATGATGAATAGATGGTGGATAGATGGATGTATGGAATGTGGATATATGAAAAAATGGGTGGAGAAATGATTGGATGGGTAGATGATTGGATGGGGGATCAGGTGAACTATATGATTAATGGATCATTGGATACATTTTTGAATGGATGGATGATTAATGACAAATGGATGATTGGATGAATTGATGATTAAAATGTAGATAGATGGTGGATTGATGATTGGATAGATGATTGGATGGTGAATGGATGACTGGATGGTGTATGGATAGATGATTGGATGCTGAATAACTGAATGTATGGTTATTGGATGGATGATTAACTGGGTGAATGGAATGTGAATAGAGGGTGAATACATTTTATATGAATGAATGGAATGGATGGATGATTGGATTGTGGACTGGATGATAATTGGACCATTGACTAGATTATGGGATAGATGAATGGATGATTCAATGGATGGATGGATGGATTGCTGGTAAATCCATGAATAAATGCTTGCATGAACAGATGGCTCCCAGAATGATGACTGAAAAAAGAAAGAAAGAGAGAGAGAGAGAGAGAGAGAGAGAGAGAGAGAGAGAGAGAGAGAGAGAGAGAGAGAAAGAGATGAATAAATTGATGTATAGATGTCTATCCTGATGAAAGGATAATTGGCTTTTACTAACCAACAGAGAAACAAATCCTTCTTTTCTACTCAGAGAGCAGGGAATAGACAGACAGATGGATAGATGGATGGATAGAAAGATTGTGTAGGAAGGTTCATGAAGAGAGATGCATTGCAAGTGGATAATCTTCTTGATTGATGGGATCTTGACTTATTGTTCGTGCAGAAAATGACTTAATCTGAGTTTATATATCCAAACAATATTTATGATCATAAAAGCCCAAAGCAGGTTCCTGTGCTTGGGGCTGCTTCTGTTGGCAGGTGTGTGTGTGCACAGATGGAGTGTAAATAAGAGATGGAGGGAATGTGATGGGAGAATAAAATTGCATTTTTTTTTGGCTTCCTGTTTACAGAGAGCGGTCATTTATAACCCTTATTTCCTCGATATGATGTCGAAAATGAGATGTACCCAAACAGCTCTCAGTGGTGTAACTTGGAGTGCAACTAACGATGAATGAGATGCAGAAGGGCGTGTACAGGTACGCTAATGATGAGAAATGAGGAACAGGTAAACATAAGGCAGGGAAAAAGAACTTCTGAGGATAAAGGGCTAGAACAGGAGGTGATTGCAGAAACGAAACAAAGGAACACAGTGTTGACAAAAAGCACAAGAGAGCGATTCTGTGATATCATTAGAAAATGTGTATCCAGACACACACACACACACACAAAATATTTTCACAGTTTGACCTGAAGAGAAAATATGAATCTGTATTTGCTGCTTGTCAGTTTTTTGTACAAAAGGAAGGAGTGATGGGGAAGAACATCTCGGATGCATCACATTGAAAAATGGCGCAACTTGGCAAATGGTGTGGACGATTCCTGAGTGCTGAATCAGATAGAAATATTGTGGCTGAAAGCCACAAGAAATCATCGGTCGTTTTGCTAAGCAAGAGTTTGGAGAAGACAGACAGGGGAGTTTCTCTTATTTATTTATGAAGCCTCGGTCGGTGAAATAGATGCACGGAATAAGTCTTGCCATTTGATGATTTATCAGAGCTGCTCTGCACTGAAACAATGACCCGCTTTTCAATCCGTCCTGTCTTGGCAAGCGTCTGGGTTTCAGGGCCATGCAGCCTTCCTGAAATCCCTCAGAATGGCAATTCCGAGCAGAAGGACGGCAGGACGGCTCGGGATTGACTCTGGAAAACCCAGTTCTACACAGACCGTAGAGCTTAGCAGCATCGAGTGAAGATGTTTCAGTGCTTCTCCAAGCGTGAAACATCACACCGATCCTCTCAAAATGTGTCTTTAGGATTTAAAGGATCGCCTTGACTTACTACTTCTAATATCAATACGAGGATGATTTCCTTTTACAGCATGGGCTGAAGGTTTTATTACCATCTCATCCCACAGCAATTTCCCAATGCTAATTTGACAGAAGTATTTTTAGACATCTATAATTACATTCAGGACTCGTTCATGCACTGTGAAGGCAAATCACAAACTGTAAGGGATATAAGTTACGGCTTATTTTTGACTGTTCCAAACCTCTGACACTAAAAACTCTTTCTCCTGACCCTAACCTTAACCCACTGTCAGGCTGTCAGTCAGTCTTTTGTCACTTGTCTTTTGGTCGAACTGTCCGTCTTTGTTAGTCGTTTAAAATGTCTGTTGGTCCTTATTTTTGTTGGCCATTCTGGCTTTCATTCGGCCTGGCTGACTTGCTCATCAGGAATAAACTCACATAATTCCCTTTAAAGCTGAAGTTCTGTAAAGCTGCTTTGAGACATTGTCCATTGTGGAAAGCACTAAAGAATAAACTTGAACTTGACTGACAAATCTTCCTATTTATCTGTTGATCAGTATTATACATGGTCTTACCTTGGCAGGTGGGTAAGGTGCCACTCCAGGTTCCATTGTGGGTACAGGTCCGAATGCTGATGCTGGTGTTCTCCAACAGAAACCCTGGCTGGCATGTGTAGGTGACGTTCTGGCCAACGGTGAAGATCTCGCCGAAACGCAGCCCGTTGGCTGGGATGCCAGGATCACCGCAGCTTATTACTGTTAAACAGGGACGAATCATTAGCGGTGCTGGATTTTTCATTGTGGATTAATAAAAAAATGTATATATATATATACATTAAGAGAAGGCAGATTTTTTTTCCCCAGAATGATCTAGATTTCATTTTCTTCTGAAATGGTAAAATGACCAATTTCCAATTTTTAGGAAAGCTGGGGTTGTTGGGGCCAGCGGAGTTTTAACATTCCATAATTGGCAGGTTGAAACAAAAATATTGTAGAAAAATATCTACTTAAGATCAATGAAGAACTCAAGTGATGTAGCTGAGGCTGAGGAACTGTCAGTGCATTTCTTAGCATTTCTTCATCTGGATTTTTCCCTCCTGTTTCAATGGGCCTATTAAAAATCTCTTTTGGTTTAGAACACACCCACATTTGCTTTTATTCGAAATACTAATACTAATCATTAGAGTGCTATAAAGATACAATTGTACCCAAAAAGTATTGATTAAAAAAATCTGTAAAACATCTTCATTTCCGCCCGTAGTTTCTTCATTCGATCGACATCATAATTCGACATCACGTTTTACATTCTCCGACGTGAGCTACGAAATCCTCATAACATTCTGTTCATCCTACGTTCATTTTACCTTGCGTCATGTGCTAATGAAGGTCAGAGCAGTTCATGAGAATTCAACTTCTGAGACGTTTTTGATAAGTCGCTATATTGACCCTTGTGTCATATTGTTCTTTTTTCTCCTTCCTGTCCGTCCGTCACTCCACTCCCTCAACACCCCCCCCTCCCTCTAATGACCTGATTGTATTCTCCTTGCTCGTTTATTAATCATATCCTGTGCGCTGGCTCATCACATTATTCACATATTTGTAAGATGAAACTTTCATTAGCATGCTATTAACGAACCCATCTGTTCACGGAAGCCGCTCACAGCCTGACTTTATAAGCAGCTTCGCTTGTGTACACCGAGCTAAACGGTCGCATGCTGATCGATAATTAATACGGGAAACACAGCTTCATTTGGGTAGAAGCGCCTCCGATATTCGACTGATACCTACACTAATGACTGCTGCCTTCTTTCCACTTTCAGGTAAAATTCCTCCATCCAAAATCTCCACCCTCGTTCAATCCCTTTTTCCTTTAAAATGCCCTCTTTCTCGTCTTACTAACTAATCTGTACCACTGACCTCCAGAGCACCAGAGGGCGCCCGGTCCCGTTCTGCGACTCTGTAATGGAGAGCTTTCGTAGCCAAACCGCGTCCATTAGCGAACGCGGGCGTGCACTTTATCGCTCCCCGGCTCACGTCCGGCATTAATCTCTTCACTTCTCATCCACTAACAAAGTGCATTGCATCATGGGAGGTGCGCTAATGCCGGTGAAGTGGCCTATTGAAATTCACCGTGGCCGCGCTCTTCATTAGTTTGTCTCGACGCCAACATCAATCTCGCATTACGCGATGGTCAGAGATTGAGCGCGCATGTCAGGCCGTCCGGCTATTACGCAGGGCAAAGCGGGCAATAAATTACCTTTTATTAAAGGAGGCTTGTGCAAAATATGCCGCACTAAATTACCTGAGTTCTGCAGTGCCATTAATTATGCTCAGACTGACTGTAGGTGATTTAAACCGGTAACATTTATACTCTATCTATCTATCTATCTATCTATCTATCTATCTATCTATCTATCTATCTATCTATCTATCTATCTATCTTAACAAAAGTTTGTGGACACCTGACACGTCCTTTTCCATACTGCATTCCACATCAGTCTCCATTTCCTGTGATAATAAGCTCCATTCTTCTGGGAAGATGTTGCACTAGTGGAGTGGAGATTTGAGAAGAAGGTGTTGGTAAAGTCAGGTACTGGAGTGAAGTCAGCATTCACATTGATCCCAAAGGTGTTCAATAGTGTTGGAGCTCTATAGCAGGAGATCTTCCACATACATTCCAACCCATGTAAAGCAGATCTTCATGTAGCTTTATACACAGGGTCATCGTCATGCTGGAACAGGTTTGGATCTCGTGGTTCAAGTGAAGAGAAAAATTCTATACAATCGTGTGTGGCAACATTTTGATGAAGAACCACATACCCCATATTTCTGCTATATAAATATGTATATATTCATGAATGGATCCATGTTTCCGCTGATCAGAGATCGATGCTAAAACCACACATTAAATTATTGCTAATATTTTGCACTGCATTTGTCATTAGCTAACAGGTAATGAATTCTTGCTGGAAGCAGGGAATTCTGGGTAAGAGGTACGGGATGATTCAATCACACACAAACACGCTCACGTGTGCAGTTGGGTTCAGAGCCGGACCAGGTGGCGTTGGGAAGGCAGACTCGCGATGGCGTCCCGGAGAGTCGATAACCATCAGAGCAGGAGTAAACAACAGAATGAGAGAACGACGTGGAGTTCACACGAGAGACACGACCGTTAGCAGGAGTGCCGGGGTTTCCACACTGAATCGCTAGAAAGAAAAGAAAGAAAGAAAATAATCTGGCTTATGTAAAATATCATTTTCACTACATTGTGTGTTTGTGACAGATAATAATAATTAATAATATAATAATTTGAGAAAGTTGGGTTCAGCAGTTCATTTATTTATACACCATACATCCCTGACGTCACTGTTTAGTCAAAACTGGTGTCTCTATCGTCTTTTTTTCACCTCTGGTCATTAACAGGAGTCCAGTGTTTTCGCCTTTTCTCCCTCTCAGCTTCAGCGGTTAAGACTACGGATCGAAAGGTCACGAGTTCAGAACTCATCCCCACCAAGCTGATTCTCTGGAGCAGGACCCTTGACCCTCAATTACTTAGCTGAATCCTGTCTCAATTGGAAGATGCTCTGGTTCAGAGCCGAGGACGAATCAGTGTAAGATGTCTTTTTTTTTTTTTTTTTTTATTTAGGTGAGTTTTGGATTTCTATATTTTATTTCTTTAATTGTATTTTTTTTTTGCATAATAGTGCTTATTGCACAAATAAAAAATTGCAATAACCTTTGCTTTATTTTTATTTATTTTATGAATATTTGATTAGATTTCATTTATTTGATTGATTAATTTTTTTTTAATTTCTACTTTACTTTTACGTAAAAAAAAAAAATTAATAAAAAATTACAAATGAAAGCTTCGGTCACCAAAACAAAATCTTCATAAGAACAAACATACTTTGCAATAAAACTCTTTCAGACTGTAATTATACACAGGAAATAAAGCAGGAATTCTTTTTCACTATTTGTTTGATACCAGAGCGAAAAACAATAGTACTCTGCTCTCTGCTCAAGGTTCGATTATTTTGTGCTATTTCGAAACCGTGGCCTGTTTCTGCTCGCCAACAAAGGAATCGGTTTTAATGCTCTGGAGCAGAAAGTTTCCTTAAAGATGTAATTTTTACCCAAAATGCATTTTTAATTGAAGGAATATCAACTCGCACTGTGTATGCATTACATATACACACTGTATATATCAGATATATAATGTATTTGTGTGTATGTGTGTGTGTGTGTGTGTGTGTGTGTGTGTGTGTGTGTGTGTGTGGACAAGGTCTTACGTTTGCAGGTGGGCTGTTTTCCTGACCAGGTGCCGTTGGGGAAGCAGATGCGCTCGGCCGAACCGTACAGCGTGTGTCCCGTGGCGCAGGTGAAGCGAACTTTAACACGCTGATGAAAGGTTCCTTCTTCACGTGTGGCGTGAGCAGGGGTTCCTGGGTCACCGCACTCACCGGCTACCTCACCTACACACACACACACACACACACACACGTTGCCTTAAGCATTCATCATACAGACATGTGGATTTTATATCATATACAGTGTTTTAAGAACGACCTTCATGCACTCGTCTCTCTTTCAAGGCATGTTTGTGTTACAGAGAGAATGTAATGCTTAATTTTGGCCTGTATATACACACACACACACACACACACACACACACACACACACACACACACACACACACAACTGGAGAATCTTTTATGTCAAAAATATGACTGCCTTTTCCTGTATGCTGGCTGTTTTTGATAAGTTGAATGTAAAATAGATGCTCTATAAGTACATTATTATTGTTATTTGTATTCTTTTTATTATTATTATGACGATGGCATAATTACTGGTTAAAAATCTTAAAAAATATTATTATGAGTCTTTTCCAATAAGGTTAAATTTGATCCTACATTTGTCCACTGTACTGTATACAATACTGTACAATATTTAACTAAAAGACTGTGCTCAGTTCCAACTATTCCCTCTTCGACAAATTCTTATCGAGGGTGCCAATAAATCCGGATGTAAACAAGCATCATGAGATTTAATATACATTTTGATTAAATGCCTATTAGAAGAAATTGACGTCTTTCTCCGTGATCTAGAAAGCGAAAACTCGGTCGCTCTGTTGCTTGAGGGGTTCGGGCAGAGCCGCTGCTTTGCTTGTTAGGAATCCAGTCTCGGATGAATTGCCTGTCTGGGCAGAAATCTCGGAGGAATTCTGCCCCCCCAAACATTCCTGCCTTCCTACACGGGCTGCCTGCTGGGAATCAAACGAGGGAGCGATACTTTTGTTCATATATCGTCATCTGATTTATTTTTACACATATTTACTTCTACATTTTGCTAAAACACTTCCAGACTGCACTTAATTACATTTCATATATGGATTTATGACTGTTTTTGAAAGCGACGTCCCCTGGTAATAAAACAAGAAAACTTATTTACACTCGAAGCAAATAGGACAAATTGTACATGAGGAGGATTGTTGATATCGTCAAAGAGTTTTTTGCTGTTTATAAGGAATATGTGAAGGATGTCATATTCATACAGTTGGAGTTTCACATGGAGATGATTTTGTTCATCAAGGCTGTAAAAAGTGATTTTTTTAGTCAAGTTTCCTGTCAGACCAAAACCAAATATTTATTTGGGGGTCATATTTTTTTAAATGACCACACGCTCTCAGATTACGACAACCTTTTAGTGCCACATAAAAAAAAAAAAAAATCCAAGAGAATAAAGTCGTAGCAATGCGAGAAAAAAGTCAAAATATTTTGAGAATAAAGTCGAAATATTCTAAAAAATAAAGTCAAAATTCCGAGCGTGAAGTCGAAATATTTTGAGGATGAAGTTGAAATTACGAGAATAAAGTAGAGAATATTTTGAGAATAAAGTCGGAATTACGAGAATAAAGTTGAAACATTTTGAGAATAAAATCGAAATATCCAAAAAAATAAAGTGGAAATGAGAGTAAAGTCTAAATATTCCTAAAATAAAGTCAAAATATACTAAAAAGTCGGAATTATGACTTTTCCCATATTTAGTATATATTTATTTAGAGAATAAATTTGAAATTATGAGAATAAAGTTGAGAATTAAGTCTAATTTTATCCTCGTATTGCTACGACTTTAATCTCGTAATCTTTATTTTTTTAACATGACACTAAAACTCTGTTATATTTGATGAAGTCTGTTAGTGAAGAATAGTCTGCTTGTGAAATTCCATCGGATTTCTCCTTGCACACGTCCATCGTCAAAAATCCCCATACTCATTAAATCATCAGGAGACCATAATTAAATAACAAACCGTATCATCTGCGTTCAGATCAAGTCACTGGATTGGTCACAAAAGAGCCTCCTTTTTTTATTTTTCAGAAATGACACTGTGATAAACACCAGGCCAGTAATTATCATCCTCGTACCACCAATCATCTCTGTAAAGCAGAAATCGGGACGCAGCAGGCAGGAAATCAGTCATCATGCTCACATGACCCACATAAACTCCTGACGTTCAGGCTCTCGCAGGATCCGAGGCTCATGCACTTCACACGCAGGACAGGAATGTGGCCTGTAATTAATTTGTAAGTGCTGCAGGAGCTGCAGCAGCGTGAACACACCACAGATCTGCACTCAGCCTCTGGCTCATTCAGCTTCACTTTACAAATGCATGGGAACACAATCCAGGGTTCTCAGCGATAGAAACCAATTAATGCAGGTCATCTATATAAAGCCGACAGAGGCTGATATTAAATATATAAACACATCATCCAGGATTGAACTTAATAAAAATGTTGCATGATAATAGAAAAAAAGATGTGCTGGATCAAGTGCTATTTTAAGAGCTGAATGATGAGCAAAGACTCAAGGAAACCCATGAAACGTAAACCATGCGATTATTTGAATTTGAAATATTTATGCAGCAATATTTTTGGGAAAAAATACATAAAAAAACAACAACAGGAAACAGGAAAGAAACGGACCAGTGTTCGGCAGGAAACCGAATTAAAAAACGAGGTGTATCAAAAGGTTTCGAGACTAGTTTTGTAACACACCAACAGATGGCAGCACAAGGCTGCACGCACAGTCACAGGAAGCACCTTTCTTTCTTTCTTTCTTTCTTTCTTTCTTTCTTTCTTTCTTTCTTTCTTTCTTTCTTTCTTTCTTTCTCACAGTTTTGTGTGACTTCATTTCTCACTCTGTTAGAAATCTGGGGCATTCTCTTTGGAAGCTGAGGAGCACACACACACACACACACACACACACACACACACACACACACACACACACACACACACCCTGCTCTACATGGATGCTGCCTCCTCAACAAACCCAATGCCACCCAATCAAAACAGAACTGACGGAAAAAAAGGGAAGAGAAAAAACCCCCACTGCAGAGAAAGTCTTCAGCTCATTAGGTTGTTCCATTCCTCTGCTCCGGTCGGTTCACTGTTCCTCGTTTCGCTCCGACTCTTCCTCATCGCCCTCCTTCAAAGCCTCACTAATAACATACCTTTTCTGTCAACTATCTCCTGCTCCTCCTGCAGGTTTCCTTCGGTTTCGCCGGTAAATTGGACAGTGACCTTGGATTCGAGCTCTGCAGTAAGTTCAGAGCCGAGCTGAGGGGAAACAGTGAGAGGGTTCATGCTGAAATTGTTCACATTCCGAACTAAATTACTGAGTGGTTGCAGTGTTGGATGAAGACCAACCACCACAAAAAACGGTGTGTGTGGTATTTGTGTGACTGATCAGATTACTCTTGAATTGCAATTTCTCCCAATGAGCCCTCAGTGGGATTTAGAGATTTTTTAATTATAGCAACAAAAAAAAGGTAATTTCAGCAGCACAATGACTGAACACTGCTTTTCTCACCCGATACACACCACTGAAAGATCCTTCATCATAATACACACAGTTCACTGTTAATTACTGCTGCTGAGGGCCAATGGGAATGATGGTGATGACAAGGGTGATGATTGTGGTGGTGATGATAATGGCAGTGATATTGATGATGATGATGATGGTCAAAGTAGTGATAATAGTAGTGATGATGATGATGATGGTGATGTGAATGATGATGGTGGTGATAATGATAATGATGATGGTCTTGTAAATAATAATGATGGTGTTGATGTGAATGATGATGATGATGATGGTGGTGATGATGATGGTGTTATAAATGATGATGATGGTGGTGATGTAAATGTTGATGATGATGGTGGTGGTGATGATGATGGTGATGTGAATGTTGATGATGGTGATGTAAATGTTGATAACGGTGGTGTTGATGATGTTGAGGATGTGAATGTTAATGGTGATGTAAATGTTGATTATGATGATGATGATGGTGGTGATGATGGTGTTGGTGATGGTGATGTACATGTTGATGATGGTGGTGATGATGATGGTGATAAGGGTAATGGTGGTGGTAATACTGATGATGGTAAAGATATGGATTTTCATTGGGATGATGGTGAAGGTGAAAAGGGTGATGGTGGTGGTAATGGTGTGGGTGTGAAGGATGATGGTGATATAGATATTGATGGGGATGATGATGGTGATTATATGAATATTGATGGATATGATGGTGAATGTGATAAGGGTGATTGTAGTGGTAATGATGATGGTGTGAATGATGATGATGATGATGATAAGGGTGATGGCTATAGTAGTGATGATGATGATAGTTTTAATGATGATAATTTATAAAATATTATTCCTAAAATAAAATGCTTAGTTCTCTGACACAATTGTAATGAAAAAACCTCCTGACCTCATGTCATCAACAGCACTGTGGGATATTACAGTGAGGAGCTTCTCTAAAAATAGTTTTGGCCGCCAGGTTTATTTAAATATTCATTTTCATACTCTGTCATATAATATATCTTTCCACACATTGTATTTCAGTTACTATTCTTTTTTTTTTTTCAGACTTTCCTGTCCTGGATTTTTTTCAGGTTTACAGCCAAGTGCTTGTGTTTACAGGTTACGGTTTAGACACAGTTTCAAAACTCTCCACTATTTTTTTTCAGTCAAACTATTTTGGCAACCGTAAAGATGTGAGTAACATTCTGGTGATCTGCAAAATCTTTATGGTGCAACTATTTAAAAAAAAAAAAAAAAACACCTAAGCTGGCACAGAACCCGCATCCGAATATGTGTAACTTTCCTCATAACTGCTTATTAATATAAACAAGATCATTGTAATTCGCTCTGGATAAAAAAGACATCCAAATACAATAAATGTAAAATGCATATGAATATTATTTAAGTTCTATATTCCCATCTGTCTGCTCTCAACCGGGAAGACACTCCAGGTATCAGCAAACACTATAGCTACAATGCTACAATTAAAGGGACTATTTACACACACACATAAACTCTGCATTACTGCATATCTAAAAGTGATGAAGTTCATTTTCAAGTCGGAAAAATAATTATCTTATTTTTATCTTACATTCGAAATAATTTAACAGCTGCTGTATGCCATTAGATTTTTTTTTTATGTTTGAAGGTACAGGTTTTTAAATTAAATCTAAATAATAATACAAAAATTAAACAGATGCATAACCACAAACTAAAAAAAAAACAGGGTAACTAGTGTCATCCCTTTTAAATGTTGAGTTCGATTGTTTACTGTTTGGCCACCGAGCCACTTTCATGCTCTTGCTACCACAAAAAAAAAGCATCTAACCCGACGTCCATCTGCTGCCGCTGTTTTTTGGTGAGACCCGTCTTCGTACACGAGACCCGCTGCCCTGGAGCACCAGCTGCCTAACATCAGCACCACGGACAGTGACATGACAAGCACCAAGGCCGGTGGCCAAAACACAAACACACACGCAATCTCAGATGCACAGTTGCAGGATACTAAGCAGCATCAGGCTTCTTCAGCCAGAAGAAGCCTCATGGCACAGAAAAAAGTGTAAGGTACCATGTCTTACTCTCTCTCTTCTTTTCAGCCTCAAGCAAGGCCCTGACACTGAGCTGCTGACTGTCCGAACCTGTCCATGCCCTCGGATGACCCTGTCTCCATTTCTTCGCTTTCTTTTTTCAATTAAAACCTCCTCCAGGGATCGACTGTCACCCTTGCATGCATGTTTTCTGCACATGCCCCAAGGCGTTAATCGTGTCAAAATTGTTATCACAATTGTACGCACCAAAAGCAGAGGGAAGATTTTCCAAAAAATTATTTTCCTTAAATGTCTAGATTCTAATATATAAAGCAAAAAAAACATTGTCTTTTGCTGGAAAATGAATCACGTCTAAAATTTGGTCATAAGTTCAAGCGTGATCGAGCCCCGAGTTTAAAAGTTAGGGCCTAACGCCGAAACACAAGCTCGTGCAAGTGCCGCATCGATTCCCTTTTCCCTTCGGCATTAGATGTATGTCCTTCGATCAGCTGCAAGATTCGTGTCAGCAAATCGTGTGATTTAGTGTGAAACATCGTACAGCTCTCTCAAAGCCCCTAAGGGTCGCGGCGATCCGGCAGAGAGGAGAGGAGAAGATCAAACCTTCTCTGACAGACTGGAAACTCATGCACATGGAACCGAGAAGAACATGGCTCCTTAGGAACAAAGGTTGTGTCAATACTGCAGCCAAAACACACTTGAGCCCGAGCTGCAGTTCCTTAGAGAGCGCACAAAACACACACTCCAACATTCTTCATTCTCTGTAACAGTGAGAAGAATCCCTGTCCTACTAGGAGACTCTTTAAATTACTGTATATTAGCAGCACAAATATTGGTGTGTCCTTTGACCATCCCATGTGCGATGTACAATTATTTGTCATGCCAAAAAAAATTTAAAAATAAATTGAAACTGAGGCACAGAAACAGACAGAGCAAGAGACATAAAGAGATAAGAAGGAGGGAAGAAAGATTACGCTGCCATTCATAATTATTTCTGTGGTCATTTAGGGGAGGGGCTTATTATTGCAGCATAACTATATCAATCTATCTATCTATCTATCTATCTATCTATCTATCTATCTATCTATCTATCTATCTATCTATCTATCTATCTATCTATATATATATATATATATATATATACAGGAGTGCAGAATTATTAGGCAAATGAGTATTTTGACCACATCATCCTCGTTATGCATGTTGTCTTACTCCAAGCTGTATAGGCTGGAAAGCCTACTACCAATTAAGCATATTAGGTGATGTGCATCTCTGTAATGAGAAGGGGTGTGGTCTAATGACATCAACACCCTATATCAGGTGTGCATAATTATTAGGCAACTTCCTTTCCTTTGGCAAATGGGTCAAAAGAAGGACTTGACAGGCTCAGAAAAGTCAAAAATAGTGAGATATATTGCAGAGGGATGCAGCAGTCTTAAAATAGCCAAGCTTCTGAAGCGTGATCATCGAACAATCAAGCGTTTCATTCAAAATAGTCGACAGGGTCGCAAGAAGCGTGTGGAAAAACCAAGGCGCAAAATAACTGCCCGTGAACTGAGAAAAGTCAAGCGTGCAGCTGCCAAGATGCCACTTGCCACCAGTTTGGCCATATTTCAGAGCTGCAACATCACTGAGTGCCCAAAAGCACAAGGTGTGCAATACTCAGAGACATGGCCAAGGTAAGAAAGGCAGAAAGTCGACCACCACTGAACAAGACACACAAGCTGAAACGTCAAGACTGGGCCAAGAAATATCTCAAGACTGATTTTTCTAAGGTTTTATGGACTGATGAAATGAGAGTGAGTCTTGATGGGCCAGATGGATGGGCCCGTGGCTGGATTGGTAAAGGGCAGAGAGCTCCAGTCCGACTCAGACGCCAGCAAGGTGGAGGTGGAGTACTGGTTTGGGCTGGTATCATCAAAGATGAGCTTGTGGGGCCTTTTCGGGTTGAGGATGGAGTCAAGCTGAACTCCCAGTCCTACTGCCAGTTTCTGGAAGACACCTTCTTCAAGCAGTGGTACAGGAAGAAGTCTGCATCCTTCAAGAAAAACATGATTTTCATGCAGGACAATGCTCCATCACACACGCCCAAGTACTCCACAGCGTGGCTGGCAAGAAAGGGTATAAAAGAAGAAAATCTAATGATATGGCCTCCTTGTTCACCTGATCTGAACCCCATTGAGAACCTGTGGTCCATCATCAAATGTGCGATTTTCAATTAAAACCTCCTCCAGGGATCGACTGTCACCCTTGCATGCATGTTTTCTGCACATGCCCCAAGGCGTTAATCGTGTCAAAATTGTTATCACAATTGTACGCACCAAAAGCAGAGGAAGATTTTCCAAAAAATTATTTTCCTTAAATGTCTAGATTCTAATATATAAAGCAAAAAAAACATTGTCTCCTGCTGGAAAATGAATCACGTCTAAAATTTGGTCATAAGTTCAAGCGTGATCGAGCCCCGAGTTTAAAAGTTAGGGCCTAACGCCGAAACACAAGCTCGTGCAAGCGCCGCATCGATTCCCTTTTCCCTTCGGCATTAGATGTATGTCCTTCGATCAGCTGCAAGATTCGCGTCAGCAAATCCTGTGATTTAGTGTGAAACATCGTACAGCTCTCTCAAAGCCCCTAAGGGTCGCGACGATCCGGCAGAGAGGAGAGGAGAAGATCAAACCTTCTCTGACAGACTGGAAACTCATGCACATGGAACCGAGAAGAACATGGCTCCCTTAGGAACAAAGGTTGTGTCAATACTGCAGCCAAAACACACTTGAGCCCGAGCTGCAGTTCCTTAGAGAGCGCACAAAACACACACTCCAACATTCTTCATTCTCTGTAACAGTGAGAAGAATCCCTGTCCTACTAGGAGACTCTTTAAATTACTGTATATTAGCAGCACAAATATTGGTGTGTCCTTTGACCATCCCATGTGCGATGTACAATTATTTGTCATGCCAAAAAAAATTTAAAAATAAATTGAAACTGAGGCACAGAAACAGACAGAGCAAGAGACATAAAGAGATAAGAAGGAGGGAAGAAAGATTACGCTGCCATTCATAATTATTTCTGTGGTCATTTAGGGGAGGGGCTTATTATTGCAGCATAACTATATCAATCTATCTATCTATCTATCTATCTATCTATCTATCTATCTATCTATCTATCTATCTATCTATCTATCTATCTATATATATATATATATATATATATATATACAGGGAGTGCAGAATTATTAGGCAAATGAGTATTTTGACCACATCATCCTCGTTATGCATGTTGTCTTACTCCAAGCTGTATAGGCTGGAAAGCCTACTACCAATTAAGCATATTAGGTGATGTGCATCTCTGTAATGAGAAGGGGTGTGGTCTAATGACATCAACACCCTATATCAGGTGTGCATAATTATTAGGCAACTTCCTTTCCTTTGGCAAATGGGTCAAAAGAAGGACTTGACAGGCTCAGAAAAGTCAAAAATAGTGAGATATATTGCAGAGGGATGCAGCAGTCTTAAAATAGCCAAGCTTCTGAAGCGTGATCATCGAACAATCAAGCGTTTCATTCAAAATAGTCGACAGGGTCGCAAGAAGCGTGTGGAAAACCAAGGCGCAAAATAACTGCCCGTGAACTGAGAAAAGTCAAGCGTGCAGCTGCCAAGATGCCACTTGCCACCAGTTTGGCCATATTTCAGAGCTGCAACATCACTGAGTGCCCAAAAGCACAAGGTGTGCAATACTCAGAGACATGGCCAAGGTAAGAAAGGCAGAAAGTCGACCACCACTGAACAAGACACACAAGCTGAAACGTCAAGACTGGGCCAAGAAATATCTCAAGACTGATTTTTCTAAGGTTTTATGGACTGATGAAATGAGAGTGAGTCTTGATGGGCCAGATGGATGGGCCCGTGGCTGGATTGGTAAAGGGCAGAGAGCTCCAGTCCGACTCAGACGCCAGCAAGGTGGAGGTGGAGTACTGGTTTGGGCTGGTATCATCAAAGATGAGCTTGTGGGGCCTTTTCGGGTTGAGGATGGAGTCAAGCTGAACTCCCAGTCCTACTGCCAGTTTCTGGAAGACACCTTCTTCAAGCAGTGGTACAGGAAGAAGTCTGCATCCTTCAAGAAAAACATGATTTTCATGCAGGACAATGCTCCATCACACACGCCCAAGTACTCCACAGCGTGGCTGGCAAGAAAGGGTATAAAAGAAGAAAATCTAATGATATGGCCTCCTTGTTCACCTGATCTGAACCCCATTGAGAACCTGTGGTCCATCATCAAATGTGCGATTTACAAGGAGGGAAAACAGTACACCTCTCTGAACAGTGTCTGGGAGGCTGTGGTTGCTGCTGCACGCAATGTTGATGGTGAACAGATCAAAACACTGACAGAATCCATGGATGGCAGGCTTTTGAGTGTCCTTGCAAAGAAAGGTGGCTATATTGGTCACTGATTTGTTTTTGTTTGGTTTTTGAATGTCAGAAATGTATATTTGTGAATGTTGAGATGTTATATTGGTTTCACTGGTAAAATAAATAATTGAAATGGGTATGAATTTGTTTTTGTTGTTGCCTAATAATTATGCACAGTAATAGTCACCTGCACACACAGATATCCCCTAAAATAGCTAAAACTAAAACTACTTCCAAAAATATTCAGCTTTGATATTAATGAGTTTTTTGTGTTCATTGAGAACATGGTTGTTGTTCAAATTAAATCCTCAAATAAAATTAATCCTCAAAAATACAACTTGCCTAATAATTCTGCACTCCCTGTATATATATATATACATACACACACACACACACACACACACACACTTACTTTTCCTGAGCTTCCTGCCTTTCCAAATGAATTTTTTTCATGTTAGACCTTCTTTGCTCCATATATCAGACATCTTTGTCTGCTCCACTGCCTGAACATATATATATATATATAATGATGTAGATAATTAGAATGATATTTTTTGCTTTTACTGAGCTTCCTGCATTTCAAACGTTTTAAATTTTATATTTTTTCCCCATAAATCTGAATTTTTTTTCTCATCCACTGACCGAATGTCTAATCCCACACCTTGAAATAGGAATTACCATGGCACATTCAGTCAATCATGTTCAGAAGCCTTTCTGCATTCGTGGTTGAAGGGAACACCTGTTTTCAAGAAGACTCGCGATTAGTTTTCTGGAAAAAACTCCTTTAATCTCCATCAAATAAAGAAACAACTCAGAGTAAAAAAAAACATGGAATGAGATTTAATAATAAGGGAATGAGGTGTACCAAAACAAAGGCATGCTCACAGGAACGGTACTTAATTTCCCTTCTGTCTAGATCCAGTGAGAAGGTCCATCTAAGGCTTGATGGATGAGGCCGAGAGAGAACAGATGAAATGCATCTGGTTACGAGGTCAGAAACGGCAGATGTGTGAATGGAGGGAAACAGCTGGGCGTGTGTGTGTGTGTGTGTGTGTGTGTATAGTTTTGGATGAGCGATGTCAGTTTGTGAGCGCAAATTGGTTTTTATAGCGTCCGTGTTGAAAAAGAGAACGGATCGAGACGAAACGGCGGCCGGAATTAGAAACGGTCAATCAATTAGACGAATGGACTTTGAAGTGCGAACTACGTAAACACGGTCAGGAGCCATTACTCAAACGCGTTTAATTACTACACGAAGAGCAAACAGCAGGAAATAATGCTCGGAATGCGCTACACTGCTATGAGCTTATAAACTTCTCACATTCACCGTGTTATAGCCGCATTCTGAATCGCAACCGAGAATAAAATGAATTAAACATGAAAGCAACCAGACGGCACGTTTTAATATCTCCGCTATGAAATTTGTGGACTTGATCATGACTCGGGCCTTTTCAGCATGCTCTCACTTCACACACTTCTCAATTCTGCTCCATATGGGATGGAGTGATAAAAAAAGGTAGTAAAATCAAAGTTTATGCAGGAAGCTATACAGGAAGGTAAACTATCAGGTCGCAAGTTTGTAGACCATCAAAGTGATACAGTATGTTTTCTCTCCAAACTGTTGCAGCAAAGCTGGAGCTTTGCAAGCTCCATTAAGGCTGTTAAGGTTGAAGTGGAAGATCTCAAATGTCCTGCACAACGTTCTGACTTCCTCACCAACATCACTACCTGATCTCACGAATGCTCTTTTTGCATGAAACACAAATCCCTACACTTGAAATCAAGTGGAGAGCCTTCCCAGAAAAATGAAGACCGTTAGGTTTCCACAAACAGTTGGAAAGAAGGAAGTCTGACCTGAGCAGTGAGGCAGGGAGCCGCTCCAGTGACCAGTGAGTTGGCAGGTCCGTGTGGTGTCTCCGATCAGCCGCCTTCCTCCCATACACGTGTAGCGTACGGAGGAACCGAACGTAAACTTTTCTCCAATCAGAAGTGCGTGAGGCGGAACGCCAGGGTGACCACATTCCACCTCTGAAACACAGAATACATTGTAAAGTCCTTATTTACAAATATATATATTATATTTAATCCTTTATAGATAATCACTTTCCCATTTATCACAGGAGTTCATTTTGTGAACCTAGTGGTCAAAAATGGTAACTGCAACAAGCAGTAATAGAGGTCCAATAGATAGATAGATAGATAGATATATATATATATATATATATATGGGGAGTGAAGGCTGGTCCGCGTGGTCCGATCCAACAGACGAGCTCCTGTAGCTCAAACCGCTGAAGAAGTTAAAGATGTTAATGCTCGACTGGTGGTCATAATGTTATGCCTGGTTGAGATTATATATATATAAGCTGTCTCATACTTGGGGGAGAAGCAATACACAGAACAGCTAACAGAATGCCTGCAGTTGTGCTTTATACACCAAATAGGGTTAATATAAACCTCCATCCCTGCCAAGATCTTATTCTATTTATATTGGAATCATTACATTTCCTGAAACAAAAACAAAGTGGAAGTGCAGCCGGTATGTGCAATGTAGAGAAACAGATCAGTGAAATACACTGCAACATGCTAAAGCACTGCTGTTCATATTTTCATATTAGTTCCCCACATTTTCACACCTTCATTACACAACGGCTTCTAGAAATCAGAGACCAGGTGCTAGTCAGCTTCCTCAAAAATTACCTGGAAAAAAGTCGTGAACTTTTTCTTTGACTACCTAATACACCTGTTAGTACAATGTCGAAGACTTTTATATTTTTTTATAACAGTTTTTATAATTGTGTGTACTGATTATAATAATGCAGGTGAGAGAAAGGAGAAGAAGCTACTGCCTGAAGGGAGAAAGAAGTTTTCCTTTTCAGTTCCTGACTGAATTTAAGACTCTTTCGTCTGCACCGCACTGATCTCTAAATTACTGCAGGCTGTTTTTGTTCTTGTTGTTAGAGAAAGTTTTCACCATTTAAATAAGGAAGAAGTTTTAATGCGTGTGTGTGTGTGTGTGTGTGTGTGTGTGTGTGTGTGTGTGTGTGTGTGTTTTGCAAGTACCTATACTACAATTATTTTTAAAAGCCCTGTTTTAGAAGGCTAGATGATTCACAGGAATGAGGTGGGTGAGAAACTTTTAATGCTATGGACAAATGATTGTGGAAACCTGACCATAAGATTTTTATTTTCTTTTTAAACATCTCATTTCACATTTAGTCTTCATTTAAAAAAAAAAATCTAAATATCGCAAGAACGTACCCATACACTCTGGTAACGGCCGGTCCCAGTACGCCACCGGCTGGCAGGTCAGAACCGACGCCCCAAACAGGAAATACCCGGGATTGCAGTCGTACGACACCACAGTGCCAAAGGTGAAATTCCCAAACTCAATTTTACTCTTCCGTATGGAATTAGCTGGAATCCCGGGATCGGTGCAGTTAACCACTGAGGATTGCAAAAAGAAAAGAAAAAAAAATGATTACATGCTTTTTTTATGTCATTCAATTTAATATTTGATTGGTCTTTATTTTCTGTTTTTATTATTTCTATCACTTAATAATAATAATAAAAAAATAATAAAAAATACATGGGTTCGCACCTTTATTTATAGTTAATTTCGTCTCTTATTTCACTTATTAAGTTTGATAAAAAATAAAATAAAATAATAATAATTTACAGCGATGAACTTTAGGTTACTGCACTGACACTGGAGACTCCTTTAATAAATATTAAAATACCTGATACATATCTTATTTATATCTATTGATTTACACACAGAGTCACTTCTAACCTCTGCAGCTGGGAGGTTGATGGCTCCACTGGCGGTCAGGAAGACACTGGGACTGAGACGGTCCCTCCAGCACATAGCCGTCATTGCAGAGGAAGCTGACCACGTCGTCCAGGTTAAAACCGTCTCCCACCGTACGCCCATATATGGGACTTCCTGGATGGCCGCAACTGATCGCTATTATATATAAAGCAAATATATGCAATAGCAATTAAAACTTTCGGGGGAAAAAACTGTTAATATAGAGAATCACACGATCTTTCGCTAAATTGAGGACGTTTTTAATGAGCAAATAATAATTTCTGTGAAATCGTCAGTGTTTTTATTTTATTGTGTTGTTTTATTAGAAGGTTTCTCCCAAACTAACCCCCAACAAACACACACACACAAGTTGTAAATATATTTGTATCATAGACCATTTCCATGGATTGAAACGTTTAAACCCTACACACTCGTCTAAACTCAACTCACCCACATTCACTGTGTGTATGAAACACTGTAATCAACTCTTCTCTGCCTCTTTCGCCTGGATTTCATCCCAAAGCCTGACTCGCTTTCTGTTTCTCTGTGTTTGTCAGCCTAATCCTCCGGATCAGACGTTCCGAATCCCGTCCTCGAGGACATGAAGAGCTTACAGTACTCACAGCCCAAGGCACATGATCTGAGTAATCGCATTTCTAAAGGTGTGGTACATGCTTGAGAGCAGCGAACGAAGGGGAAAAGCTTAGGGATCCCTGAGTGATTTCGGTCCTTAAGGACCACCGTAGTGAACAGTTTAGCAAATTTTTCAGCTAATTGGATCCTTAATGACTGGTGTCAGGTGTATTAACCTCGTAATACACACAATTACCCCGTAATACACAAATTTACCCCGTAATACACACAATTACCCCGTAATACACACAATTACCCCGTAATACACACATTTACCCCGTAATACACACATTTACCCCGTAATACACACAATTACCCCGTAATACACACAATTACCCCGTAATACACACATTTACCCCGTAATACACACAATTACCCCGTAATACACACATTTACCCCGTAATACACATTTACCCGTAATACACATTTACCCGTAATACACACATTTACCCTGTAATACACACACATTTACCCGTAATACACAATTACCCGTAATACACACAATTACCCGTAATACACACATTTACCCGTAATACACATTTACCCGTAATACACACATTTACCCGTGATACACACATTTACCCCGTAATACACACATTTACCCCGTAATACACACAATTACCCCGTAATACACACAATTACCCCGTAATACACACAATTACCCGTAATACACACATTTACCCGTAATACACAAATTTACCCGTAATACACATTTACCCGTAATACACATTTACCCCAGAATACACACAATTACCCGTAATACACATTTACCCGTAATACACAATTACCCGTAATACACACATTTACCCGTAATACACACAATTACCCGTAATACACACAATTACCCGTAATACACACATTTACCCGTAATACACACAATTACCCGTAATACACACAATTACCCTGTAATACACACATTTACCCGTAATACACACATTTACCCGTAATACACACATTTACCCGTGATACACACATTTACCCGTGATACACATTTACCCCATAATACACACATTACCCCGTAATACACACACAATTACCCGTAATACACACAATTACCCGTAATACACACATTTACCCGTAATACACACAATTACCCTGTAATACACAATTACCCTGTAATACACACATTTACCCGTAATACACACAATTGCCCGTAATACACACAATTACCCGTAATACACATTTACCCGTAATACACACATTTACCCGTGATACACATTTACCCCTTAATACACACAATTACCCGTAATACACACAATTACCCGTAATACACACATTACCCCTGTAATACACACATTTACCCGTAATACACACATTTACCCCAGAATACACACATTTACCCGTAATACACATTTACCCGTAATACACATTTACCCGTAATACACACATTTACCCTGTAATACACACACAATTACCCGTAATACACAATTACCCGTAATACACACAATTACCCGTAATACACACATTTACCCGTAATACACATTTACCCGTAATACACACATTTACCCGTGATACACACATTTACCCGTAATACACACATTTACCCCAGAATACACACAATTACCCGTAATACACACAATTACCCGTAATACACACAATTACCCGTAATACACACATTTACCCGTAATACACAAATTTACCCGTAATACACATTTACCCGTAATACACAATTACCCTAATACACACAATTACCCGTAATACACATTTACCCGTAATACACAATTACCCGTAATACACACATTTACCCGTAATACACACAATTACCCGTAATACACACAATTACCCGTAATACACACATTTACCCGTAATACACACAATTACCCGTAATACACACAATTACCCTGTAATACACACATTTACCCGTAATACACACATTTACCCGTAATACACACAATTACCCGTGATACACACATTTACCCGTGATACACATTTACCCCATAATACACACATTACCCCGTAATACACACACAATTACCCGTAATACACACAATTACCCGTAATACACACATTTACCCGTAATACACACAATTACCCTGTAATACACAATTACCCTGTAATACACACATTTACCCGTAATACACACAATTGCCCGTAATACACACAATTACCCGTAATACACATTTACCCGTAATACACACATTTACCCGTGATACACATTTACCCCTTAATACACACAATTACCCGTAATACACACAATTACCCGTAATACACACATTACCCCTGTAATACACACATTTACCCCGTAATACACACAATTACCCCATAATACACACATTTACCCCGTAATACACACAATTACCCGTAATACACACAATTACCCGTAATACACACATTTACCCAGTAATACACACAATTACCACGTAATACACACATTTACCCCGTAATACACACATTTAACCCGTAATACACACAATTACCCTGTAATACACACAATTACCCCGTAATAAACACAATTACCCTGTAATACACACAATTACCCCGTAATACACACATTTACCCTGTAATACACACATTTACACTATAAAATATACGTCTTAACCCAACAGCACCTAATACCATTCCCAATTTACCTGCATTTCTTAAACCCCAATACACCTCCTATAACACAACTATTACCCCTGAAACAGCTATTATCTGCCTGATATTCCTACTAACACCCTACTGCACCTGTTATCACCCTAATACACGTATGAACCCCTGTAATACACGTGTTAAAGCCATAATACACGTAATAGCCCCAATATCATAAATAACTTCTAAATCAGTGTTTACTAAAAAAATCGGAATCAAATGCATTTTAGCCTCACTCCATAGAGGTGGATGTGCCAGTAAACACCCAGAAGATGGTCAACACTCACACACACACGATGGCAGTTGTCCCGACCAGCTGTGGTCCTGCTGGCAGATGCGTACAGAAGAACCGATGAGTCTGAAGCCTGGGTTGCACTGATACACCACTGTGTCCCTGTAGCCAAAGTTCTCTCCGATCACCTGACCGTTCACAATTCGCTCAGGTTCTCCGCAGTGGCCCGCTGAGGAGTGACACACACACACACACACACACACACACACACACACACACACACACACAGCCAATGTTACAATTATACACTGAAATTACAGCAAGGGAAATAAAACATTTTTACATCTAATTATCACTTAAGACAAAACTCAAACTCAGGAATGACATCATTGACGTAGACACTTTCTGACACGAACGGCGTTTTACATCACGCACAAATGCGAGACAGCGTTCCTGTGTGGGAAACAAGCGTTCGCTCGAGTCGTGTCGAGATGCTGCACGGAAAACGGAGCAAGACGGTGTCACCGTGTAAAGGCGTCGCGGCAGCTGTTCTGCATAAGGCAGGTGTTTGGGGAGAGCCGAGACACTGCCTTGATGGATCTCATGATGGAAAGCATAATGGAAAATTATAGCTCAGCTCGGAGACTGCATAAGGATCGGGAGTGTGTGTGTGTGTGTGTGTGTGTGTGTATTTGTGTGTATGTGTTGGATCTGGAGCAGCTTGTGGGACCTAGTGACTGATACAATCTCCCGCCTCACCAGGAGAGCGCAAACAGTCTGCCGAGTTGCCGCCATCTCACGCATATTTGCTAACAAATTGTTTTTTAAAATACACATATAAACAGTAGTAGGAGGCAAATTTTAACAGTAAACCCGACCAGGCAGGTACTTAAGAGGATTATACACACCCCTGTGCAAATAAACTGCACAGCAGGACACTTTAAACGGTAATAAATACAAATCATTGGTCAGGAAATGAGTGAGAATTAAGCAAAACAATAAATTCGTTTAGTATGTGATCGCTTTTCCCGTATGATTACACTGCCGGCATACTTCCACATTCCTGTCCTCTTTCACCTCACATATGTTTTCATTCATGTAATATCTCCAACGCTCTCTCATCATTGGTTCATGTTCTCAGGTGACTTTTTGTCCACAGCTGTATCCACGTGAAGACAGGAACTAATGATGAGACGTGCGGAGACGTCCCCGTGTAAACGGGGACCTTTACCACAATATCAGACACCTTTATTTATTTAATTTTTTTTATTAGATGACTGTACATCATTCTGGATTAGTGTGTGTGCCGAATGCTGTAAATCTGAATGTATGTAAATGTAAATTTGAAATCAGAAATGTGAGTTTTTTCTCTCGTCTTGTGGGATTTCTGTCGTCTGGAGCGGTGAGATGTTTTTGTTAACCCTCTAAAATTTAATTTCAAACCAAATGTAGTAAGTACCCACTGAGAAAATTCTAATTTAATTATAACCATGATTAAAAAAAGAAAAGAAAAAAGAACAATCACCACAATCCAACACAAATCTAAAGGAACTAATGGATAAAATCCAATCAAGAAATTTATTTTGCTGTTTTAAATGAGAAACAAAAACAAAAATGTAAAATTTGATTAAAAGTGTCCTGTATGTTGCAGGTACCCAGGCAGCGAGTCTCCGAGCCGCTCCACAGCCCCGACGCCAGACACTCTCGCACCGTCGAGCCGACCAGAATGTAGCCCACATCACAGGTGAAAATAGCCGTCGCTCCGAAGGTCGCTTGAGTTCCAATTTTCTTCCCATTAGGAGGAGTGGGCAGCATCCCGCAAGAAATAACTGCAGTAAGAGGCAATATAGAAGCAGAGGAATGAGCTGGCAAGTTTCACAATGTCAAAGGTACAGGTGTAATTGACACCCAATTTAATGGTCTGGCTTTTTTTTTTTTTTAATTCATCTTTCTCTTTGACCCCTTAAAATCACACGACACACAGAAAGAGTGCACGAAGAGCTGACTAATGATAACGCATCAGGTTTTATTGCTTCGGGTAAAAGCAAGCGAGCTGTGCTCAAACGTACCGCATCACATCACGGGAACGTTTTCCCAAATGATAAAAACCATGTGCGGACCCTGACGTCAACACGCCAGCCTTGTTCATCTCGCACTCTCGAGCCAGAGCTCTACAGCCGAGCTACTGTTTTCTCTTTAAAAAAAATAGTAAACATTTTCTCACCCTTGGAGCCAGCGATAAGAAACCTGGGAAATATTTGAACTTTCTCCAGTGAGCTTCTCACCTGCATGCACCGGCGTCCTGCGCTCGAGTCCCTACTGTCTTTACATACAGGGGATGATTGATTTTTCACAGCGCGCTGGGCTGACAACGCTGATAAATGGCTCTGACTTTCCAGCGCATACGCGAGAAAAGAGCGAGGGGTTTATCAGAGGAGGTAAAAAACGTCCCTGCCAGTGATAAGGACGGCGACGATGTTATCACACGACACCCAGTTCAAATCGGAGACTTCTGGACTATGCACTGTAGGTGGCCTATGCTAAGGCTGGAACATATATTAGAAATAAAATCATGCGTTTACACACCATTTTACACCATTATACACTGATTTACCCCATAATATATCCTTTAACTATTTCCTACACCAATTTCCTATATAATACACATATTAACCCTGTAATACACTCAATTACCACATAATAGACCTATTAACTAATAACCCATTTACCCAGTAATATACTTACTGACCCCATAAGGTCCCTCATTTACCTTGTAATACACTGAATTACCCCTGTAACACCCACTAATACACCCATTAACCCCATAATACACCTAGTTACCCACTAATACATCCATTAAATATACACCTATCAACCCCCTTTATTACATATTAATCCCACACTACACCTATTTACTCTGTAATACACCTATTTACCACTTACCCACTTTACACCAGTTCACCTTTTAATGCCCCAAATAACTCCTATACACGTATTAAACCAATCTACCCCATTAACCCATAGTTATCACTGAGATACAGTTCAGCTTTAAACCAATTAAAATGATTTTTTATAAAATGCCTTATAAATAGAATGTAATGAATATTAATCATGTTTTTTTCCCTCAAATCATAAACGCTCTGCTGTAATGTATCTGTAGCTAATCTTTATCAAGCCAATCTTTAGATTTATCATTGGGAAAATTTTTTATATGTCTGCTTTCTTATTTCTTATTATTAATGTTTTATTTTTTTTTTTCAATTAATAAAAAAATTTGTATTTATTTATTTATTTTTACAAATTATGCAACTATTACTGTTTCTAAAATCAATGTGTAGCACTGATTAGTAAACATGGCCGATATCATCCTTCACCCCGCTGTCCTGTCAGAGCCTCAAATCCTGCTCTCTGCTTTGCACAGAATATAAACAATGCTGATTAATATCCTGCAGTAAACAGTTAAAGGCTATTAAATTTGTATATATGGGCCACGTTAACTCCGGTCATGGAGCATTAAATTACGGGATCGGCTTCTAAACTCACTCTTGCAGCGTGGCCTTTCATTCCTCCAGCTCCACGTCCCATTAGACATACAGTGGATGTGGGCGGGGCCAAGGCGGTAGTAACCGGGGTTACAGTTGAAGGCGATCTTGGTTCCGTATTCGTACCGAGATCCGTTAACGATCTTCCACTTGCCGTGATCCAGCGTGAAGGAGCCAATACTGGGGCACACCATGACTACGGGACAAAAAAAGATTATATACAAAATATTATATACAATATCTATCTATCTATCTATCTATCTATCTATCTATCTATCTATCTATCTATCTATCTATCTATCTATCTATCTAGTGTTGTCTTTTCTCTCTCTCTCTCTCTCTCTCTCTCTCTCTCTCTCTCTCTCTCTCTCTCTCTCTCTCTCTCTCTCTCTCTCTCTCTATATATATATATATATATATATATATATATATATATATATATATATATATATATATATATATATATATATATATATATACACACAAAGCCATTCGTTCCGTTTGCCTCTCGTTTGCTGTATGAACCATACAGTGCCATGGCTTATGGATACGCAACATCCCCATATCAGAATCAATGATTTCATCTCTTCATTTTGCTCGTTATCAGCTTGAGGCTGGAAATGTAATCTGTAGCCTGTGTGGAGTTTAATTGCGGTGTGGATCGACCTGCTCGTTGCTGTTGTTTATCCGTATTTAATTGCACTAATGCAGTGATAATGTTCTGAATCAGTTACATGGTGACAGAACAGCTGGTCAACAGACTTGAAGGATAAAGATCATTTAAAAAAAATTTTTTTTGACATTCGTGGCATCGAGAATTCGTCCCCATCAATAGCGAGTTCTATGGCCAGGTTTTGAGATGTCTGAAGAAGGACATTCGGCGAAAGCGACTGAATCCATGGTGCTCTAGACTCCAAACTTTTGCTACCAACTTATAATAAGCGCTAGAATTTGGAATACATGTAATTAAATGTGTGGGTTTTTTTTAACTTCACTACTGAGACACATCAACTAAAGTTCTACCTCCTCAACCTGGAACATAATGAAGCCTAATGAAGACTAATCGCTCAGTATGCAGACGTCCCGTCAAAACGCATATGAGTCGAGCAAACACAGTTAAAGGTGTCTCTCGCCTCGACAGTTCCAATTGCTGATCAGAAAGCGAATGCCAGCCGCGCTGATGAAGCCTTGGACATGAGGCTTCTGCGTTTCTCACCTGTGCAGCGTGGGATTTTGTTGTGGCTGCTCCAGGTCCCATCAGCCTGGCACACCGTGCTCGTCACTTCTTTCGAGGAGAGCCGGTAGCCTTCGTTGCAGAAGTACGTCGCCCGTGTGCCGGCTGAGTAATCGGGTGCCAGAACGCCGCCGTTCCCAGGAGCTGCTGGCATGCCGCACGACACAGCTGGGGAAAACAAGAGCCTGTAATTAATTCTTATCTCACAACACAAGACTGTAATCACACGAGAGTGTTTTGGCAAAGACGGCTTTGTGTACTTCTGTCTCTAATTGGAGTCCAGTTGGTGTTGGTGTTAAAATACAGTGTACAACGTTTATAAGACGCCTTAGCAATAACAACACCATATAAAGCAAAGAAAAAATAAACGGTTAGGAGAGGCAGCAAAGTGAAATCTGCTATTCCTTTATATCACAGCAATTAACCCAGAATTATTTATCAACGTGATATTGTGGGACATCTTCGTCTTCTCCCATTAGGGGTCGCCACAGCGGATCATCCGTCTCCCTATTGCTTTTTCCTCTACATCCGTCTCTTTTAAACCATCCCCTTACATGTCTTCCCTCACCACATCCATAAACCTCCTCCTTGACCTTCCTCTTTTCCTCCTGCCTGCCGGCTCCATCCTCAGCATTCTTTTACCACTTCACCGATATTGTACAATGTCCCTCATGTGTACGTAAGCAAACCATCTCAATTACATGTCTCAATGTTCACAAATGGTAATAACAATAAACAATTGTTAATAAGCCTATAAATGTTGATGAAATCTTTTAGAAAAAATACAAAATAAAAAAAATTAAAAAGTGTTAATGGAAATATATCAATATATTGTACAAAATTGCTCAATAGAAATAATAATAATAATAATAATAATAATAATAATAATAATACAATAATGTCACATTAAATATGCATGCAATGGAGTCCATTGGAGCATCTGAAAAATGGCACTGACGCAAAGCAGACGCAGCATCGAATACAAGTTGGGCTCCCGATGGCCAATTATCCACAACCATGTCAAAGAAATGCCACTTCTTCATCCAGCAGGTCAATGGCATCGATTCAACTGCATTGAATAGTGTAAAGAAGCAAAAATCTGTTTAAATCTGAGATTTTAGATTGACTGATACTGAACATTTGACTTGTTTAAACACTTAGCTATTTAATTAGGTTCGCTCCTGCCCCACCCCTGGGCCACCCCTGCTCCACCCCTACTCCACCCTGGGTCCATTTTACCTTTGAACAAAAACCAAACGCTGGATCGAAACAAGCCCCTGATTAGCGAACATGGCAGATATTGTTTAATTAAGTGTCGGAAAGCCGATCCGGAGCTGGAGCTCATTTAAAGCAGACATCAATAAGCCTATGGGACATGATGAGATGTGCAATCATTGAGCACTAAAATCAAATGAAAAATCAAAGCAACAATAGATCTCATGTGGCATGCTAATAACGTGGCACAGAAAACGACGGGTCCTTTGTAGTTTAACAGTATTAATTAGAAAGAACAAAGGTGAAACTGATGCCTGCTGCTGCCACTTGACATCGTCCGGTCCTGCGCCGATGGGACGGACGTCTCCGGCGGCGTCTGGCTTCAAAGGAACACGACAGACTAGACGAACGTCACGTCACGTTACGGATGATCTGGTGTCGTCTTCGTGTTTAACAACTTCTCAATTTGACTCTTGGTTTGTACGATATACGTGTGTGAAATTCTATAGAGTGCAAAAGTTTTTACACCCCAACTATCCCCATACAATGATATACAACTCTGAACATTAAGTGCATTTTTTTCACATCAGCTCAAGGAAAACATGTTTACTCCATCCATCCATCCATCCATCCATCCATCCATCCATCCATCCATCCATCCATCCATCCATCCAATCCTGATCTTCTATGTAATTCTGCACTTGACCATAAGTCCATTCTTTTCCTTTCCTTCCAAATCAGTTTGAATGAGGTAAGCAATCATCAGGACAAAATGGCAAATAAAAAGCAACACATCTCCTGCAAACACTTCACCATTTCCTTTTAGTTGATTAAAAAATACATTTCACCTCAAGAAAACTTTCACCACTTCCAGAGCACCGATCAACACCCACATGATTTTATTCACCTGAATGAAAAGGCCAGAAAATTAAACTTCGAATCAAAATCGAAAAGGGGGTGCGTAACCCGACTATGAATACCCAAAACTTTCCATGTCAGCGATATTCTACGCGTACGAAGGCTTGATGAAATGCTGAAATTAAAGTTATACCTTGACACGCTGGCACGGACGAGTCCCACGTCAGATATCCGAATTCGGTCCTCTTGCACATGGCCATGCTCTTCCCGATCAGCCGGTACCCGCGGTCACAGGCCCAGCGCACCACGCTGTTGGCATGGCCACCGGTTTGGCTAACCACAAAGCCGTGCTGCGGAGAGTCTGGGGTGCTGCAGTACATCGCTACAGATAAACGCACAAGCATGAGAAATATCCTGGAAGTGTTGCGGTATGGAAAAGACACGAAACCCAAGCGAAATAAAATGTGCAGATTTTATTTCATTCATCATTCATTAAAACAAGAATGAACATTGGTTTAAATTTTTTATCAAAAAGCTTTTAGTTACATGAAATTTTACATAAAAAAAAAAAAAAACGCTCTAAAGATCAACTTTTAAAATATCAAGAAAAAAATGTATTCTAATGTCATGAAAAACTAATATTTAATTAATTCATAATGAATGAAATAAAAAATTATACATAGTGTTTGTGTGCGCATAAACACACACACACACACACACACACACACACACACACACACACACACCTTATCGATCACATAGCATCGTTTTCTTTACAATCCTGTGTGAAAGTGTATGTTACATTACATAATTTGTTAATTTCATGGTCAACATCTAAACCATACACAGGCACAGCACACTTAAATGGAAAGACATCATGGGCTTACAGACAGGACGGATGGGGGGACACGTGGCCAGGACAGACAGATGCACACGTGCAACGTGAGACACGCATGCGACTGAGAAAGAATTACCAATCGGGGGGGATACATACTTTGATACTCACCCACGTACGTGATGCGGAAGCCCTTGCGGTTGGTGCCGTGGTCTGAGGACCAGCGCAGGAAGAGCTGGTGGCCGGTGGTGCTCAGGGTGAAGGGAACGGCCAGCTCGCCGCTCAACACCGCCATGCTCGGGCTCTTCATATTGGGTCCTGAAACGACCGCAAAATGCAGACTTGATTTCAGACTTCAGCTTTTCTGTCGTTTCTATCATTTTATTTTCATTACATGGGTATTAGTTTCATTATTTATTTCGTATTATGAAACAATAATATTAATAATAATAATAATAATAATAATAATAATAATAATAATAAGTAGAAGAACAATCAGAAAAAATACTATTATTTATTTAGCTTGTTTATGTAGCATTGTCATTCATTATTATTATTATTATTACTAGATATTTATTTAATTGTATTTTTAGTAAATTCTATTGATTGCATTAAATTGTATTAGTTATAGATGATGGTTATTTATATATCACTGTTATTTATTTATTAACTCAATTATATTATTAAGACATTTAAGTGATTGTGTTAAATATTTCTTGTTTTTCAACAATTTTTATAAAATATTTTTTTATTAAAAAGGTATTTATTTATTTAGTAGAAGTAGACAAAAAATGTAGTTATTTATTTATTTATGAATTTATTATAGCTTTTTTTTTTCACTTAATTTTTACAAAATTTATGCATGAAGTGTTTCATTCAATTTTGTACTTTTTATTTTTTCAACTTGATTATGAAATAAAATGGGTATTTATTTGTTTGTTTGTTTGTTTATTTATTATTATAAAAGATAATATTTATGGTCAGAGCACAGGGTCAGTTTCGATACAGCTCCCCTGAAGCAGAGAGGTTGAAGGGCATTGGTCAGCGGCCTAACAGTGGTTCTGGAGCTTGAACCCTGACCTTCTGAGCAGTAACCCAGAGCCTTTAACCGTTAAACCAAGATCGCTCAAGTGCACTCTGAATACAGAGAACTTTCCTCGCATGATACAGACCTGACCCTCAAATGGATGTTCTAGCAGAAAACAAACCACAAAAAGAAGAACATCAACCTTATCTTTATTAATAGCGATTACATTTAAAGCGATTCGGGAATGAGCAGCTCGGCGGCATGAAATGATCGCAGGAAGACTCTTTGTCTCACACTTCTGTACAAAAACGGTAAAGAGATGCAGATGTTACCGAGCGCAAGTGTCTTTTCACAAAGCGATTGTGTCACAATCATACTGAAGTTAGTGTCTAAAGACGGAAGTGGTCTTGAGCGTGTTTCCTCCTGCTTGCTGGTCTGCCGTGGGCATTTAATAACCTACTAATCAATGATGAGTAATGGGGTAATATGCTAATAATGCACACTTAAGTAATTAGAGTTTAATGATATTTTAAATACATCTCGGAATAATAAATATCACGATAATGAATCCCAATCAACAATCCACCATCCACCGTGTGCTGAGCACATGATATGGGAACGAGGAAGGGGTGTTTCTTTTATTATTTTATTTATTACCCATTATTACTTACGCATCAGTAGAAATGATTACAAGCAGTTGCTAATGAGGGGTGATGAAACGAACGATTCGGTTAAAGACTTTTGTACGAGCCGAATGTTATACCATGAATTATTCACGTTGATTACAGGATTCGGATTGGTCGGAAATTGTTTACTTCCGGTGTTGTTTACTGTATTAAAAGTGTTTTGTTGGGATACGTTATTGTTTCTATGGCAACCTGGCAGAAACCCGGGACTTGTCTCCAGGGTCAAGGTTTGTAACACTTCGAGGAAAAGCTTTTTACACGTCTTATAGATATATATTTTGCTTATTTTAGGAAAGAGGAAGAATAGCAACATATTTATCTTTGGGAAGATGGCGAAGTCCACCAAATCTGGCGAGTAGGGTGTGTGCCGAAGTGAGATTGTGTTGTTTCCGGGGAGACACACACGTGTGAGGGGGAGCTCGGTGACAGGGTGCGCCCATCTTAAAATAGTACCAGTTGCACAGCTTCAGATGCACACAGGAAAATGTCTTTTGGCACACTGACTTATAAAGGTCGGTGCTCCCTGTGACTGTGCGTGCAGCCTTGTGCTGCCGTCTGACAAAACTGGTCTCGAGACTTTTTGATACCACCTCATATATGTGAGATAAGGACATTGCATGTACAACCGTACCCAAGATATTAAACACTGTATAGACATATAGTATGAATATACTAAGATATATAGGATATGTTATGATGTGCTATGGGTTTTTGGGTCCTTGAGCAAGGACCCAAAAAGGACGCAAATTCCATCAATGTAACTTTATTAACAGATACAAAAGAATCTATTAAAAATAAAAAATAATGCAGTTTATAATAACTTACTTCACTTCCGCACTAGTGTATTCCTGCTTACTCAGCTGATTTGTCGGTGTGTGTCTGTATTTACCATCAAAGATCTCCAGGATGTCGAACTCCTTCTCAGTTTGGAAGAGCTCAAAGTGCAGGGTGATGTTGTAGCCCTTCTCCACACTGATCATCCATGAGCATATCTGCTGGTTGAGGTAGTTTTCCGGGAAGCCCGGACTCAGGATCACACCGGTCGAGTCGAACAGCACCTCGTTTTTGGGGCATTGCACTGGAAAGTTCGCAAATCGGAACGCATGACTTGCGTCGAATTTGAAAAATTGGCATTTGTTTACACAAACAAACATGACAATCTGATGTCAGCTAAGCATGGGGTTAAAAACATGTGGGCGGGGCTAAATTAAGTGATTAAACCATCAATCCTGATTCATTTAAACAGCAATCTGGTTATACAATAAATGTCCAAATTGTGAAACCTGATGTAGGGAGCAGGTAAAGCGAACGGAAAGGCGTTTGCAATATGACTATTCGGAGTTAAATGCATTCTAGCTAAATTTGAAACTGCAGCAAATCCCAAGGCAAATGGCGTTCTGTTCTCTTTCGCTCCTCACATTTAACAAATTATTTAACAAATTATACTCCGTATAATTATATGAATTATGGGCACTTAACTTTTCGGCATTAAAACAAACGTTGAGATTTACGTTATTTATAATTGATTAATCTCTGTAAAGTGTTGGGACGATGTCCGTTATTAAAAGCTCTATACAAGTAAAATGTAGGAGAAGAATAAATATTGGCACCCCGATACACCGCCACCTTAATGTATTGACCAAAAGCCCGAAAAGTTTGCTTTGCTTAATTTTTTTAGACTAAACCTTAAAATCATTGTCCAAAAATAAGTGCTAAAAAAATAAAGCAAAGCAAACTTTTCGGGCTTTTGGTCAATACATTAAGGTGGCGGTGTATCGGGGTGCCAATATTTATTCTTCTCATACATTTTTACTTTCTCATTATATTTCTTGTGATTTACACTCACTGTGAAGGGGAAAAGAGCTTGTTACAGCTTATTTGCTATTTAAATTTAATAAATAGTATTTATATTTTAAATGAGTTAAATTTTTTTTTTTCATTTATGGTTTTTCATATTTTTGATTCTGATTCGAAATCATTCTCCTATTTTGAACAATAATCCATGGCGAACCCACCGCGTGGTCATAACGCCTTCAGAAAACACGTCGTGTTCGAGTTCCTGTAGAAGCTTTTGTTTTATTACAGATAAAGCTTCTAATTAAAGCCTGATGGCGGCTCATAAACCTGTCACGTGTGGAACTAAAGAGGTTGAAGAATGCTGAGAAAGCAAGAGGGACAGGACGTTAATGAGAAAATGGCGCGAGGAACAAATGAGGCGTCGCGGCCAGGCTCACCTTGGCAAACTGGAGGAGTGCCATCCATCTGCAACCTCTCGCCCAGACGGCAAGTCAAAATCTCACTGCCCACCAACGTGAAGCCTGGAAGGCACCGGTACCTGATGATATCTCCTGTTGACACACACACACATACACACACATACAGGATATTAGCCAGATTTGTCTGCTTACAAGGACGACAGTAATGATGATAAATCGAGGGGACAGAGCACATACTTGCTGTAAGACTTTACTTACACAGGAATAATGAAAATAAACACCAGAGCCAATACCTTTATTTACACGTTTAATAATCTGGTAATAATCCTGCTGTGAGCGAAGCGTAAAACATGTGGTCATGTATTGACTTTATTCGGTTTCAATTCGGAAGTAAATTCCAATTCCAGGCAAAAAAGTTTCAAAAAAACATTTTTAATAATCATTTAAATAGAAGAAATATATTTTTTGTGCACAATAAAACAGTCACGTGGGGAGATACAGTTTTATAGTTCACGTTATATCGTTGTTTCGATCTGTTTTTGACATTTTACGGACGTCAACCAAACCACAGAACAGGTATTATGTCCAAGAGAAATACAGCAAGGATGAAGAAGGTTCAATAAAATGTTCTGAACAAACAAACACCATGGTAACATTTGCATTAATGCCCAGGAATTGATGATCGTTTTATTGGGCAGCACAAAATGAGCATGAAGAAGAATTGTGTTAGCAAGAAAACAGCCACATGACTGTTATGAAGTGGAAAGATGTAGCTGAGGTCGAGGAACTGTAAGAAGCTTAACGTGTTTCCACTGCGGACTTTTTTACATCAGTTTTTTTTATTTTTTTATTTATTTATGAAAGATTTTTTGGGTTTCAATCCAAATATGGATAGTTTATCGACCATTATAGAGTTATATAAAAAAAATGAATACAAAAACAGGACGTATCAGAAACGTATTCAACAAACGGACTGATTTTAGCTGGAAATGTATCCAATAATAATCCAATAAATACAGATATTTAATCCAGGCAAAGGCAGAAAATGCTACTAAGCTAAACTAACACTTTTAAACACATTGTAATCTAGGAGGTTTTTAGCTTGGCGTCCCGGGAGAATCTTCCCAGCAGGCAGCAAACAAACAAATACATACACAACTCCTGCAAGAAACAGAAGCCTTGTAAGCTTCTTGATTTCTTCCTGCAAACGTTTTCACGATCTTATGATCCCAACCTCATGAACGGAGCTGTACAATGTCAGCTACATAAATGTGTCTATAACAGGGATCTATACAGGAGCACACACCTGCTAGAGATACTTGATGAAGAACTAAGGCACAAGCTACAGTATGTACAATAAACCAGGCATGTAGGATGTAGGATGCAGCTACGCTTGTTCAATTCTCAGTGAGTTTAATGGAAAGATAGTTCGCTAAAATGACTGGGAAAAATAAAGATCCTCAGATCAACTACACAAAATAACTGATCAGGTTACAGTACAGTGTGTTTCTGATTTACCGATTTCCAGCTCGTCGTCATCGGCGAGGATCTCGGCGTTCGCGACAGGCACAGGATGCTGACACACTCTGAGCTGGTACGCTGGAAAGGACAGAAAGTGACAGACGAGACGTGAGAGACTGAACGCGAGATGATCCTAAGTCCCAGTTCTAACACGACACAACACTACACACACTACACAGGAGGGATCATGATTCGTTGGGCAGCAGCATATGGGAGTGTCGACGCTGTGAGACGCTGCAGAATCTTCTACCAGACGGTATGAGGGTGGAGATGTGAGACAGGGACGCTGGAGGGTCACCAGTTCTGCTGCTTTAGGAGAACAGGAATTATGCGAAATACATTTTAAAGTCTAAAATGAGACTTTTTTCAAACCAGAAGTAAATGGACAGTTGCTGAAAATGTAGAACCTTTTTTTAAAGAAAGGATGAAAGAACTCACAGTAATACCTCGGTACATACCTCAGAACATACAGTTATACCTCGGTACTAAACAAGTAGGTGGAAGCATTTTTAACCATTTTAGGAGCCATGATTTAGGGTTAAAATGCACAGAAAGCACAAAGAGAACGCTATTAGTGAGTCCTTCATGAAACGAGTCTTCAATGCGACTCAAAAAAGCACTATTACTTCATTAAAATAGACTTTTTACGGAGTAGATTCTTCTGATCAGAAGGGTGCGATCACAGCACCACCAAGCTGCCAGTGTTGGGCCCTTGAGCAAGGCCCCTAACCCTTACCTGCTCAGTTGTATAAATGAGAGCATTGCATATGGTAAAAAACGACTGGAAAATTCCGTAAATGTCATTCGACTTTTTGCGATCGTTCGAATGTTTTTTTCATTTCAGTACAAAACCAGGAGGATTTTAAGAATTATATAATTATAAAAATCTAAAAAATAAATAACGGCAAAAGAAACGAGATACTTGTCACCAGCTCGTGTTTTCCCCCACAGAGAAAGAAAAGAAAATCGTTAGCGCTGATTGTGCTGATGCGTTCGAACTTTACACATAAACCACGACAGCAAGCAGGGAATCGCAATAACGAGCTCGCAATGCAAAGCTCATTACAAATTTAAAAGATAATAAAATGAAATGTTGCCATTCCCACAGCACCATTTTTCTGTTTTCTTCACTACTTAACTTTTTTTATTTATTTTTTCTTTCTCGTAACACTCCTGTTCTTCGTTCTATGGATCCGGGGATGAAATCTGCCATTCAAGTGCTTATTTGATGAGAATATTGGCATGTAAGCGAGTAATTGCCTGTTTCAGAGCTCTCCCCGAGTCCGTCTCGGAGATCTCGAGAGGGTTAGGAAGGCGCTTTCGGTCCTGCGAGTTTTACGAGTTGCTCCGCGTCTCCTCGTGAAAATGAGATGAAGAGAACAAATCACTGTTATATGTTTTCAGATTCCGGTACAGGCTCGTAAAAGCAAATAATTTGTATACTACATTAGTGCTGAGTTCCCAAACGCTCACCGATTCTTCACTACTGTGCAATTTCTCTAAGCTCGTGTTACTGCTTTCTGCACGTTTTTTTTAGGCTGCGGTTTCTTGACACGTCGACACGTGTAGCTTTGCGGCTTTATTACGATTTCTTTTGTGGGCCTTGGTGAGGAATAAAAACACTGTGTTGTGATGTTACAGAAAAAAAGCAATTAACAAGGAATTAACACCATCATCCTGAAATCACTGTTCGAAATCCTCATCCCCTCATCAGCCTTTTTTTATTAAATTGATAAAACACAAAACCACAGTTTAACCAGTTACTGTAATAAAACCACACAAAGTGCAGTGAGGTCAGAAAAACCACAGAGAACCAAAGATTCCTTCCAAAATATACCTTTTAGACAGAGAGACAGACAGACAGACAGACAGACAGACAGATAGATACACAGAAAGATTTATTGATTTCATATAGTCAATAGTTTGTGCACCCCCGCTATATGTATTTTGCTAAACATCTCTGAATTGCACTGTGTTTAGTTTTAAACTTAAAACCAAAGAATTTGAGAGCATCTACTATTTCATGGAGCCTATAAGATGCAGGTGCAGGTGTCGGGTCAGGAGAAGATGAGAATGTGAGACATGAGAAGAAGGAAACGGAGCTCACAGTGATAAAGCAGAGTGAAGAAGCCGCTGGTGCTGAAGTCGCTGTGGAACTTGAGCAGGATGTGGTTGGAGGTGCTGGAGACGGCTTCCTGAAGCGAGCTGCCGCTGAACTGACCCAGCTGAGGGGAGGTCTGGTCCGGGCCGTCCCTACGGCATGAAAAATTCATTGTATGATAAAGTAACAAGCGAATATTCTTGTTTAGAGAAATCACAATGACAGTAAGCTAATAAATTCCCGAACCAGTGCAGAGGTGGTGTATTAAATTATTCACATACATTGACAGGATAGATATTTTAAAGAAACATTCACAACATTTATCAAAACGATGCAGTTTTCTTCGCTTCTTGTACGCTTTTGATGCACTACCTCTATAAACAACACCATTTTTGTGTGCGACTGTATCTTTTAACAGGATTTATATCTTCTTCATAACGCATTTAGAACAACTGACATGCATTTATAAACCACAAACATATTTACGAAAAATCGCAAATATGTATTATGGACAAAAAAGTATTGGGACACCTGATTTATCCAGCCATACGGCGTTGTTCTTCCTCAAACTGCTGAAGGCACACAATTTGATGTTCTAGCTTGGAATTTTCTCTTCACTTAAACTAGGAGACCCAAAACCCACTCCTGCATGGCAATGCCCCTGCCAATTTTAGCTAAACAAACCAGAAAGTCCAAAGGAGGACATTTTCTAGTATCATAACCACCATGTTGAGTAACCCAAAACCTGTTCCAGCATGACAACGCCCCTGTTCACAAAGCTCCATCCAGCTCCGTAAAGATGTACTTTACATGGGTTGTGGAAGATCATCTGCTGTAGACTTCAACCCTATAAAACTGAATGAATGTGAATGCTGACTGCACCCAGGCCTCCTCACTTCACCTACATCAGTCACCTGACTTTACTAACACCTTGTATGAATCCACACAAAATCTAGTGGAACATCTTCCCAGAGGAGTGGATCTCATTATAACTGCAAATTGGGTCTCAATGTGGAATGTCCACAAACTTTATCCATACTTAAGTACATTTGAAAGAAAATACTTTAGTACTTTTACTCAAGTGAAAAACTGGAGTAATATTTTACAGAGTGCATCTCAACTTCAACTCCACCGCATGGTTTGTCTACTTCACCACTGATGGTGTGTGAGGGGTTAGCAGAGGGTCTAAAGAGTCTGAGAATGAGCCCTAATGTCAATTAAGGCCTCACCTGTGAGGTTCTAAAACTCTAAACCTGGAAGAGTGCCATTTATTTAAGTTAATCAAATACGCATTAATGTTTCGAGAAGCACATCAACTTCCTTCTTCCTACTTAAAGACCAGACATTAAAAACATGCCCATATCCCTGCCAACATATGCCATTTCCAAAACCATGGCTCTTTCTCCCACTTGATGCTCGGCTTTTCAGGCTTCTCATCGCTTGTCCCCCTTCCTGCCCAAGCCGAAGTGATCATAAATGAAGGGTTTGAAATGTTGCCATGTGAACGCAGCACATGCCACATAAGAATCCATTTAATTCAATTTGCAGGCGCACTAATGCGCTACAGCGTGAACATCTGCCTCGCATTAGACGCCGACGCATTAGCGCAAACGTTCATGCAACAAAAAAAATCGTTCCTCGCGCACTATTCAGAACCCGTGTATGCGGATGCAGGACTGTTATTCTGCTTAAGAAAAAAATAAAAAGAAACAGAAACATGAGCGAAAGACAAAGAGAGAGGAAATAAACCGTAAACACACTTGGATTAGCCTCGATCTTACGAGGTCGTCTCCCTTCTTTAAAATTATGTAAAACTAACATATTTTATATTATTTAATTAACACGCGATTAACGCAGAGCACAATCATTGTTTGACCACTTTTATTAAAGTATAAATAAATAAATATAAAAGGTGCAACACACAATTATTCGCGTCATCCTTTCTTTACTCGGACATAAAAAAGAAAAAAAAAAAGTAATTTTTAATCCCTAAACATTTTAAAACATTCTACTTGTGTGCCAAGTCTCAAATAGAGCGACAAAATCCACATAATGCGCACATCCGGCAATTAAAACCGTCCGTGTGGAAACATAGCAAAAATGCCGTTTGGTGTCCTGATGATTTAAGTCAACATGTGCATGCTTTATGCATCTGAATTTTTCCATGCACATGTTGATTAGAGTATTAAAAATTTGAAAAGCAATTCATCCAACAACTAAGCGTTTGAGAGTTAAGGGCCTTGATCGAGGGCCCAGCATTGGCAGCTTGGTTATGCATGGATTTGAACTCCCCACAATCCGAGATCCAACAGCATAATAACTGAGTTACCACGTCCCTAAGTATTACAAAGAAATCAGGATGGTTTCAAAAATCGCGGAATGACCGCGGAATAAGGACTTCCGCGTAGCATAAGCATGTGCATTTAAAGAGCATAAGCATAGCACAGCTTGAAAAACGGTTCTCAGAATTAGAAGACTTTCAAAAAATAACATTTATTCTAAGCTCCAAAGGTCCATGTGAGCTTTTACAGGTTAAGTTCCTTCACTTCACTGCTGCCATGGCAACGACTAGCGGAGATGTCATTAACGTTAGGTCCATTGCTCTTGAAGTGTCTCGACACTAGAACGGAAAAAATATATAAATTTTCTTCATTCTGACAGTACGTAGGCACAAATTTCTCCTAGTTCCACCCCAAAAATACAGTTGATTTCATCTCTTGCTGGTGATCCAATAAACCTCTGCACTGATGCATGACTTATCCTTAAAGACCCCTGAATTTGACAGCTGCATTAATCAATTTGTACGTAGCACATCGTAGAGAACTGTAATTATTTGTCCGATCATTTATTCCCCTCCTGACAGGCATGGTTTTGGAGAAGACGTGTGGTGGTTACTTAAAAAGAGAAGCATAACCCCAATGTGTTGTGCTGTTTTTAGGAAAATAATCAACAACAGGGTGATGCCCTAAAGTCGAGATATGGTTACTATATCAATACCATTTTCTCACTCCAGTCTTTTTTTTCTCACAAAACTCTCTCTTTTTCACTTCTTTAAAAGCCAGATGCAGATAAATTGAAGTTAAATTCAATGCCAGTGGGAGCAGCCAGGATGCTTAGTCTAGTTCTACTTGTTGCTAATTTGTATTCCTGGAATACCCTTAGAATAGCCACAGATCAAATATAACATTATGACCGCCTGCCTAATATTGTGTTGGCCCCCCTTTTGCTGTTAAAACAGTCCTGACCAGTCGAGCATCAACAGCTTTAACTTCTTCAGCTGTTTGAGCTACAGGAGCTCGTCTGTTGGATCAGACCACATGCCCCAGCCTTCGCTCCTCACTGCATCAATGAGCCTCGGCCGCCCACGACCCTGTCGCCGGTTTACCACTGTTCCTTCCTCACATCACTTTTGATAGATACTGACCACTGCAGACTGAGAAAATTCCACAAGAGCTGCAGTTTTGGAGATGCTCTGACCCAGCCGTCTAGACGTCACAATTTGTCAAACTTGCCCAAATCCTTACGCTCGCCCACTTTTCCTGCTTCTAACACGCCAACTTTGAGGACAAAATGTTCACTTGCTACCTAATAAATATATCAACCCACTAACATGTGTCATGATGAAGAGATCATCACTGTTATTCACTTCACTATAGTATGGATCTTGTGTAAATCCAACCTGCATTATGCCAGCAATTCAGGCTGGTGCTGGGGGTATAATGCTATGGGCAATATTGTTTTACCCAGAATTAACCTGCAAGATTTGTTTAACTACATTTAAGTTCCCTGTTTATTCCCATTAATTCCCATGGAAAATTGTGCAACCCTAGTTCAGATTAGCGATGGGGGTACAACAGTCTGGGGAGTGTTTTCAAGAAATCCATAAACATAGTGGTGGTGCTACAATAATGGCTTGGGGAATAGCATGAAGAATGCTTAAAGGAAATGCTTGGGCCTACATTGATTTAACACTGAACCTCCTAATACCAATTAAGCACCTTCAAATGCCACAGCATGGTAAATCTGAGCATCTTTGGTAACCACATCTATTCCTATTTGTCTATCTTGTAATTGCTACTTCCATGATGGTAATCATCACAAATCATCTCAATCTGGGTCAATGAACACATGTTCAAGACACCTTAGTGGCCTCATCTCGGTAGATACAATATTATGCTATGCACTTCTAGTGTTTTATAATGACAACTGATGGCCCAGAACTTTTTTTTTCCATTTGCAGCAAATATTCTGTCCTTCAACCAAGCTATCGATTACATCATGTCAATCTTAAAGTGATAGTCTGAGCCCATGGTGATTTAAAAACAGATCATGCTTCTTTTTTGCTGCATTTAAAGAAGCGAGTGGTTGCCAAGGATCTGTGTTCGTGGTGGTTATTTTTGTCGAGCCGAGACCTTTGATGATGTCTGCCTCTTTTGGAATAAAGATGATGCGGCTGCTAAGTCTGATTTTAGTGAAAGTGCATTTGGCTAATTCGATGACAGGACTGAAGATGGAGGATTGCAGTCAGCTGGAAAATTGCACAACCGTCCTCAGGCACCGTGTGCGGTTGATAAATATGAATGTGAAGAAGGGCTTGGGAAATATGTGCAGTTTCTAAATGAAGATGTACACATATTTATAATATGAAGAACTTTGCAATTAAACATTGGGTTCCATCAGTTACATGGAACAGGATATACTGGAACTATTTTGTTTCATGGAACAGGAACTACTTTATTTAATGTCTCCAAAATGATACATTTTTAATAGAACAAGAACTACATTGTTTCATGAAACAGGAACTAACCTATCACTGAACAGGAACTATCTTGTTGAACTGAAGAAAGATTATCTTGATTAATGGAACATACCTTGTTACATGTAAGTTTTAAACAATAATGAAATGTGTCTTACCACACAGTGATGTAGTCGTAAATAGGCTCGGTGTTCAGGACAGTAAAGTTGATGTAGATGCCATTTCCTGGTGGGACCCTGATGGTCCAAGTGCAGTCCTTCAGGTTTGGGTAATCATCGGGGTGACCTGGAGAGTAGATGGTGCCCTCCAAAGCGGTAAGATTTCCACCACAAAGTGCTGAGAAAGCAGCAGAAAACAAAAGAGCACAAAAATGCCATTTACACCAGAGACTTTCTTCTGTTCCTATAGCCTTGTAAACACCACCGTTTTCTTTTAACTCCATGTCCAAGGCCCTGCTGAGGGTTCAAAAAAGTGCACTCAGGAGTTTCGGTTTGTTGTTTTTTTCGTTCTATTTTTTCAAAGGTCAGAGGCTCACAATAAATACTGTAGTGTGGGACGCGCTAACACAAAGCACGCAGAGAAGAAACTGCACCTCTCTCCAGCTTTTGTTTAGCCAGGCAGTGCCTACACAGAAAAATAAGCACCGTTCGAGTCCTAAATGTCAGCTAGTGGGGTTCTAGCACCAGTGTGACCAAGCTAACTGCTGGGTTTCACGCCTTCCTAACAATCACATGTCAAGAAATCAGATCAAGCATGTACTGAATGCTTGGGAACACTGTCAGTTTGTGGGGATCAGCGTGAAGACTTTCCCCGCCGTTGCAACGCATTCAGAAATAAAACGTGCAAACTAGCACCTGTCAAAGAAGATTCCAGTTAGCAAAGTGCTACGTTCAGAATCAGCTGCACCTGTTCCTAGTTAGCGATCTTATTATGTCTCATTACTCCGTGTTTATAAATATAGGCACTCGTTTTTCAGACTAGCGTCTTTCCAAAGCCTTGTCCGTGTGCTAATGTTAAATGTCAAATAATAAATAAATGTTTACAAGTCGGGGCTGTAACATTTTCAGTATAAACTGTGACGGTTCCTAAAGAACAACATGGAAGTGTGAGCCTCTGTAATCAAGTGCAGTTTCACTGCTATCATTAGCGAGTTTTGTAGATTCTCATAAAAGTAATTAAAAAAAAAACATTTTATGTTTTACCAGCAAAAGCAGAGTTACAAACGAAGTTATAAATAAATAGTAATATAATAAAAAAATAATTGTAAATGTAATAAAAAAATAATAATAATTAAATACATGTTTTGAAATAGATGTTAAATTAATACAACAAATAAACAAACAAAAGCGTACAAATAAACAAATAATTACATTTACATTTTGATTGAAAGATTAAAAGATGTAAAATTAATGAAATAAACAATTAGAAAAAAAGTCTACATTTAGGTAGGAATAAGTGACGTAAAAAAATACAAATAAAGAAGCAACAATGAAAAAATTAATTCAATAATAATGTTTTAAATCTTCACAAAAATAATAGATTGTAAAATAAATAAAATAAAGAAACAAGCCAAGAAAGTAAGAAAAGAAATTTGAAAAGAAAAAAAGGCAAACAAACAAATTAATGAATAAAAACAAATAAATAAAACTAACTTAATTTTGAAAAGAATAAAAAGATGCTTAATTAATAAAATAAATATATAAATTAATAAAAACAAGGCATTTAAGCAAAAACTCTTTAAATTTCGATATAAAAAATTGGGTAACATTTAAATTAATTAATTAATAAACACACAAATTTGTAAAAGTCCACGTATAATCATGAGAAATTTAATTCATTCATTCCCACATCTGATATATTTTCGATGGTGGCTCGGAAAATTGCAATGTTAAATTAGAGTCCATTAAAGATTTTCTTTTTATTGTTTATTGCTTTTTATTAGTGTGGTACAGTATTTGGTCACTGTTATTAAATCAGAATTCTACAATGTAGCTAAAAAAAAAAGCTTTTTGGAATCAGCCACCATGCATAATTCAATACTCCCAAAAAATAAAAATAAAAATTAATTAAATCGATGTGACTTTTCTGTTGTAGCGTGACCACATTTAGCCAGCGTTATCAGTCGGAGACGCCTGTGCAACAAGGTCACACTCGTGCTTTCTCACAATTTGGCGGATTTAGCATACGCTTAAACTCTGAATCTTTGCTAGCAGTTGGTGTGGAGATAAATGTGCTTTATCTGCTTTCGAACATAACTTTAATACATAAAAGTATATAAATAAAATATCTCCAGGACGATTAGACAAATCCTGGTGGGTTTTTTTTTAATAACTGACTTAACACTTGCACATTGTATATGGACATCATTTATTCACAGTTGCATGCAGTCACTGAGAGAAAACAAATGCTGTGCTCCGCTTGTGCCGGCTCTCAGACATATGCTGTAAATGATGATGAAAATTCTCAGTAAAAGCGTTAATAAATAGACTGTAGAACTGGTTAAACAGTAGCTCCTTTATTCAAGGGAACAAAACCTGATTTTTCTTGTCTTCTAACGTCTTCTGCAAATGCAGCTGTGGGTGAGATTCGTGTTCCTGAGGCTACCAGATAATATTTATAGTGTTGACCAGCAGCTCCATTAAACACTATTCAGTCTTAATCTGATCTTTTTTTGTAACCCGTGTCTGACATCATCCTTCGCTGATGAGTGTAAAAAGCTTTAAAATGAGCGCTGGACAAATAGAAGGCCAGGGTGAACAGCATATATAGAGAGTAATTATAGATATGGACTTCACAGAAAGTGTTACCAAATTATTTTCGACACTTTTTCTAACCTCGCTAATTAGGTTTCCAGGCAACAGACAACTCATACAGATTCCTCCTGTACATCTGGCTGACATGTAGAACAAAATATATACAAGAAAGCAAAAAAGACTTCAAGAACTTGTAAGCAAGCGAGGTCCAGTGAAGGATTTTGGTGCTTACCTTCACAGCGAGGAACAGGGTGATTCCAGTTCCTGCTGATTCCATGCAGGCAGGTGAGTGAGGCCTGGCCCAGAAGCGTATATCCCGTATCACACTGGAACCAGATAGTCATGCCCACGCCGAAATCTGTGCCCATCACCTGCCCGTTTCGGAAGGGACGCGGGTCTGGGCAGCGCTGAAGCTCATAAGCTGAAGAGTCAACAGAAATGTATGGTGTCAGAGACTCATCACCTTGACTCACAATCATCTGACAATTACTGCACATCTAAGTCTCAATACCAGTACAGTCTCAAAAAGCAGTATTTTCAAGTCTTAAGACCAGTACAGAAGAGTCACAACAAAAGACCTGAATACATTGAAGTCTAAATACCAGTGCAGCTGAGTCACAAAAAAAGGTGCTGGGCAAAGTGCTGTACATAAAGTCAAGAGTGAAAAATAAAACAACACAATGGAATAATGAAAAATTGATAGCACAGGAGAAAAATTAGATTTGAATGCAGCCAGTGAAGAAGCAGTTCTGATACGTAGTGGTTGGTTATTCCACAGATTAGCCCCAATGTGAAAGCTCGATCACCCCCTGTTGTAGGTGAGATCGTGGGACAGATGTTGATTTGAAAATGTTTTGACTTTTTCCAACCAGCGTAGGTGATAGAAGCTGGTGTTAACAATGCTAGTGATTCGTTTGTCTAGCTCAAGACTACTATCAAGATAAAATCCAACGTTTTTAACTTTGGAGGTTAGAAATGAGAGTACTAGGTACGCCGAATTCATATTAGAGAATGCGAACCAAATTGGATAATTTGAGTTTAATCCAACGACATAAAATTGTTATTGAGCAAAAGTACAGTAAACCAAAATATACATCTTAGTCCCAATGACAGTAAAGCATAGTCTCAAAAACCCAGTATCAATACCAGTACAGACGAGTTTTAAAGTCCAGTGTGTCCGTGATTCAACAAACCAAAAGATCTGAGTCTCAAGACCAGTACAGCAAAATCTCAGAAACCAGTATCAACACATATATGTCCCAGTCTCAACACCAGCGCAGTTAAGTCACAAAAAAGTATGTCTATGTGTCAATACCAGTACACCAGAGTCTCAAAAACAGTCTGTTTATACCAGTATCATCCTCCTAACACTCTATAGAATGAGTCGAGCCTCCACCTGAGTGCATGAACACCAACCTGGATTATTGTGTATGAAGTGCAGTAGCTACAGGTAGCTACGTAAATGAGCTTGACCACAGTGTGGAGATATGACCAGTATCTTGTCATTAACTGCTAATTTTCTGGAGACACTTACCTGCCTAGTTGGTGTATAATGCTAGCAAATGCTAGCAACCCCTCATAACGAGTTCAATAGTTACCACCTGGTAATAAACGATACTCATTGTTACTATTGATGCGTCCCTTTTTAAAATGTATCTGAAGCTTTATGGAACAAAAACACACTGTGGCACACTGCAGAATTTTCATATTCTTCCTCTTAAAAATGTCACATTTTGAAAACACGCTGGCAGTAAAAGAGGACAGATTTAAAAGGCAAGATGTTTCCTGCTGAGCCAAAGGTTGAGGACGGTGTTTCGTGCTGAGACGGAGGATTTTATTCAATTTGAAATTTGAAAATGATGACGAGCGCCGCTGAAAACTGGAGGACGATCAATTTAGAGGCGCAGCACTGCGATTCAAAATCCCTTGCTTTTTTAAATATACATATATTGATGCATTATATGGACAAAAGTAATGGGAAACATGACTTTTCCAGCCATATCTGGTTCTTCTCCAAACTGATACCCCATAGTTGAACAGAACGTCTTTTGATGCTGCAGAATAAAATATTCCCTTCACTTGCACAAGGAGACCAAAACCTGTTCCAGCATGACAATCCCCCTGTGCACAACCAGATCTGTTTACATGGGTTCCAGTGAAAGATCTCCTGCTTTAAAGCTCCAAAACTATTCATCACCTTTTGAGAAAGTGAATGCTGATTGCACCCCACACATCCTCACCTTTCCTCATCTACATCAGTACCAGACTTTATTCACACCCTTGTGGCTGAATGAGTCTCCACAAAATCTAGTGGAACATTTTCCTAGAAGAATAATGCTTATTATAACAGAAAATGGGGACTCACTGTGGAATGCAGTGTTCAAAAAACCTATAGGAACCTTATGGTCAGGAGTCCACAAACTTTGGTCAGAAAGTGTCTCCCTATGTGTTATTCGTTCTTCATAGTGCACAGTATGCAGAACGTTCATGTAAACAGTTAATAATCTCTTTGAGATTATAAATCAGAACATAAACCCTACTGAAGCATCTCACCAAAAGGGAAATTCTGAATCTTTTTGAATGTAAAAGTCTAATTGTGACCTGTGGAACCCCTTACTGTCGTAGACGATGTGAAAACCGGCTTTGTTCTGTGAGTAGTCGCTGTGGAAGATGAAGCTCGTCTCGTGGGTGGTGCTGAAAAGCGAATCGGGAACGACAGAGCCGCTGAACCTGTCGATCACAGTGCCTGAGTCGGAACTCCCACTTCGAACCTCCAGATAGTCGTGTACGGCCTCAGTGGAGAAATTCAGGAACTGCAGGTGAATCCCTGGAGGACAGAATGAAGGACAGTGTCAGAAGAGGAAATGATACTGGGGTGCACACTTCAGCAGTTCTGAGCATTTTATACTGTATTTATACACATTGTGTTGATCTCGCTTTTGCTGCCAGAACAATCCTGAGCATTAACAGCATTAACTTCTTCAGAAATATTTAAACTACAGAAGCTCCTCTGGATAAAAAGAGAGGAAAGTAGGGAGAAAAAAATAAAGGAATTTAAAAAAGGATATTAAAAAGAGAGAAGAAGAGAGAAAATGAAAATGAGAAAGGAAGGAAGGAAGGAAGGAAGGAAGGAAGGAAGGAAGGAAAATAGTAGAGAGTATTAGAGACTTGTCAAAAACAGAAAAGCAGAAAAAAGAAAATATATAGTAAAGAAAGAAAAATAATAAGGGAAGGAGATGAGAGAGAAGAAGAAGACAAGGAGAGAAGGATATATATATATATATATATATTTATAGTGGAAAGGAAGGAAGGAAGGAAAAATAAAGAGAAATGCGAGTAGAGACTCAGGAGACAGGAAAGAAGAAAAAAAGATAAGGAGTAAAGAAGGAGAAACAGGAAGAAATTGTAAAAGGAAAGAAAAGGAGATGAGAGGGAGAAATGAGAAGCGATAAGGAAGAGAGGAAGGAAAAAGAAAAGGAGAGATTAAAATGAAAGAAAGAGAAATAAAATAAAACAGAGAAAAGGAGGGAAGAAAGAAAGGAAGAGACAGTTGAGCAGAGATTAATAGGACACAGGAAAGAAAAAAAAGGACGAGATGAGAAAGAAAAGAGAGAGAAAATGAGAAGAAAAAGGGAGACAGAGGGAGAGAATGGCAAAGGAGAGAATGAGAAAGGAAAGAGAGAGAAAATGAGAATGAGAAAGGAGAGAAGGAGAGATAATAAATATAGGAGAGACACAGACACATTGCTGTGAGTTGAAGTGAAGCTGTGAAACACAAACCGAATCCGACAGGAAGTCGCACGGTCCAGATGCAGTCAAGGCCACTGGGGTAATTTCCAGGAAAACCGGGACTTAGGATGACTCCGGTCATGTCAGAGAAAGAACCTCCACACTCGGCTACAGAAAGAACACACACACACACACACACACACACACACACACACACACACACACACACGCATCACTGAACCTCATCTAAACACACTGAGAGAGCGAAGTAAACAACATGAGACCCCTTCCTTTAATAATCACTGAATGAACATCTTCATCCATGATGCCTGTAGAGAGGCATGCAGTAGACACTAATATAAAAAGGCAAAAAAAGCGATAAAAAAAAAGGAAGAATCATGAAGGTATAATTTTTTTTGGCTGATGTACAGTCGACTCATTTGCAGGTCCAAAGCCCCTCTCAGTGCTCCGTCCTCCTACAGTAAACATCTCTTTCATAATGTGTAATTGCACTCATTCAAAAAGTGTGAAGGGAAAACATAATTTCCAGGGTCAGAAAACGATCAGCTTCATCTTACATAAGGCATTCCTTAATGAATTCTCAGATGAGCACTGCAGCACAAGACGATTTGCTTTCATGATGTGAATATTTGAGTGTCCACATGATCGTGTATAGGAGTGATCGTGTATAGGAGTGTCTGTGTATGGGAGTGTCTGTGTATGGGAGTGTCTGTGTATGGGAGTGTCTGGAGTGTCTGTGTATGGGAGTGTCTGGAGTGTCTGTGTATAGGAGTGATCGTGTATAGGAGTGTCTGTGTATAGGAGTGTCTGTGTATAGGAGTGTCTGTGTATAGGAGTGTCTGTGTATAGGAGTGTCTGTGTATAGGAGTGTCTGTGTATGGGAGTGTCTGTGTATGGGAGTGTCTGTGTATGGGAGTGTCTGTGTATGGGAGTGTCTGTGTATGGGAGTGTCTGTGTATGGGAGTGTCTGTGTATGGGAGTGTCTGTGTATAGGAGTGTCTGTGTATAGGAGTGTGTGTATGGGAGTGTCTGGAGTGTCTGTGTATAGGAGTGTCTGTGTATGGGAGTGTCTGGAGTGTCTGTGAATAGGAGTGTCTGTGTATAGGAGTGATCGTGTATAGGAGTGTCTGTGTATGGGAGTGTCTAGAGTGTCTGTGTATAGGAGTGATCGTGTATAGGAGTGTCTGTGTATAGGAGTGTCTGTGTATAGGAGTGTCTGTGTATAGGAGTGTCTGTGTATAGGAGTGTCTGTGTATAGGAGTGTCTGTGTATAGGAGTGTCTGTGTATGGAGTGTCTGTGTATAGGAGCGTCTGTGTATAGGAGCGTCTGTGTATAGGAGCGTCTGTGTATAGGAGTGTCTGTGTATAGGAGTGTCTGTGTATATGAGGGCTGAATGTGGGAATGTCTGAGCGTCTGTGTATAGGAGTGTCTAGTGTCTGAGTGTGGGAGTGTCTGAGTGTAGGAGAGAAGAAGTGTTGGAGTATATGAGTGTCTCTATGTGTAGGGGTGTCTGAGTGTTGGAGTGTATGAATGTAGGAGTGTCTGTGTGTGGAAGTTTATGAATGTAGGAGTGTCTGTGTGTGGGAGTTTCCAGTGTGTGAGACTGTGTGGGAGTTTCCAGTGTGAGGGAGTTTCCACAGTGTTGAAGTGTATTTCATGTGGACGTTTGTGTGCTTACGCTAGTGTGTTTCTTTGTAATGATTTTTGGTGGCTCGTCTGTGGTGCAGCTGAATTGATTTGTCAATAGCGAACACCGAACTGCACATTCACACAGGATCAATCTGAAATTCACTCTAATGTCAGGACATGTACAGTAGACTTTAACTAAACTAAACACACACACACACACAAAATAAATTCTCTGCAAGGGGGTAATGTGACGGATCTGTTTAGAGCACATTATCTATCTATCTATCTATCTATCTATCTATCTATCTATCTATCTATCTATCTATCTATCTATCTATCTATCTATCTATCTATCTATCTATCTATCCATCCATCCATCCATCCATCCATCCATCCATCCATCCATCCATCCATCCATCCATCCATCCATCTATTGTGTAGATGTCAAAGCTGCTGTTATACAAAATCAATCAACCTTCAATCAACCAATCAGGAGTGAGAATTCAACAAAGCTGTAGTGTATCATTTACTTTTTTTGTTTATCCTAGAAATGTGACAGCTGGTGGGTTTCTTTAATGCAGAAAAGTGATTGTCTTCATCCTGACGCGAACTCATCACCTCACAGCACCGCGGCAGGAAACTCGGAGAGACGCGGAAAAGTACAATTTCGACAAAGCGACTGTGACGCTAATTGATTCGAGCATAAAGGGCAGCCCTAACGTCGCTAATCCCCATTTTTCAAATGAACAAGCACTGAGTGAAAAGGATGTAAAGGAACACGATGTTTCCTGTAGAAAGCTTCACCGATAAAAGAAAGGAGATAAAGGAAACACAACACGACGTTCGTCTGGAGCTTAGACAGCTGTAATAAAAACTTTAAAAAGTTGGGGCACTAACCAAAAAAACCCTCTACAAATAATACAGAAAGACCAGGAAACAGTGTAGTCAGGTTTCAAAGGGCTGCGTGAGTTTCGGAGTGCGACCCTGCGAGATGCCAGACATAATAATGTTCTTGAAAGTAGAAGAAGTAAAAATTGGAGCTTACCGAGACAGAGAGGTGCCGGATAGTTCCATCTCCTGACGGGTCCTGGCATGCACGTTATATACGCACTTCCCTGCATACAAATCGAAAGAAGTGTGAGGTTCACAAAGACAAAGGAATCAGTGTTCAATGAAGGAAACACAATGTGTACACAAATGTGTAATAAAACACACAAAGGACAAATAGCAGAAAACATATATATATATATATATATATATATATATATATATATATATATATATATATATATATATAAATATAAGAAAGGGGTGTAACGAAATATATACGATATATTCGTATTTCTTTTTACAAGAGGAACATCGTTAAAATCCCGCAGGAACGTATTAAGTGGTGGATTGAAGGATGGAAGAAATGAAGACATTTGTTAAAGTCTGCTGAAATCAGTAGAACATTTATGTAGATCATATCTTTAGAAAAGTTAATATTAAATCTAAAACACAAACAAATCTGTCTGTCTGTCTGTCCGTCCGTCCGTCCGTCCGTCCATCCATCAAGCATTGGGACACCTGCCTTTTCCAGCCATATGTGGATCTTCCCCAAACTGTTACCACAAACTTGAAGGCACACAATTGTATAGAACGTCTTTTAATGCTGTAGAATTTCCCTTCACTTGAACTAGGAGACCCAAACCTGACCATGTCAACCATGACAATACCCCTGTGTATACAGTCAGCTTCATGAAGATCTGCTTTACATGGTTTGGATGTATGTGGAAGATCTCCTGCTATAGAGCTCTGATCTCATCCCCCAGGCTTCCCCACCTCACTTACATCAGTACCTGACTAACACCCTTGTGGCCGAATGGATCACCACAAATCTCCACAACATCTAGTGGAACATTTTTCCAGAAGAAGGTCTGGTTATAAGCATGTATATAACAATATTGTATATTATTATTATTATTGATTCATTTAAAATGTATGGTAAGATAAAAATGGGAAATTCTCTCATCCGTCCTTGAAACACATTCCTAAACTTAAATACCTACACGAGAACCAATGAGACGCTGTGCAAGACATTCCAAAATAAATGCCTCGTTCATTCGTTTCTAATAAATACAAATCAAAGCAGCTCTCATTATCATCACAGTGGAAAACAAGCGCTCTCCCGCCTCCACCATCCTACGTATCCGGGACGACGCTCGACCTTCTGCCCCACGTTCATCTGCTTCACATCAGCAAAGCAGATTTATTTTAATAGATCCTATAAATATTGACAATACGTGAGAGAATATGTGCATAATAAATGCGGTATGGTAAAAAAAAAATACAGAAACCAGCTTTGTGACTTTGTGCCCACCTTCAGCGTGTATCCCTGATCGCACTGGAAGGAAACGACGTCCCCGACGATATACCGCTCGCCAATCTTCATGCCGTTGCTGGGAGTCTGCGGCTCCGGACAGGAGTCCAAACCTATCGCTTAGGACACAGGAAACTCTCTTCACTTGTCAGGCAGGCAGAAAACCCCCCCAGAAAAAATCACACCATTGTTTGAAAGAATTTGTTGATTCATTTGAGCGATGCTGCATTCTTGGCACCATTCCAGAAAATCTCTAAAAAATCTTAAAGAATTAAACCAGCGTTTTAAGGCATACCTGCGTACTCCAGGTGAAACCCCGCCCCTGAGACGCTCATGTCAGTCTGAAACGTAAGGTACAGGTTGTTGGATGTGCTGTTCAGAAGCGGTGGGATGGTGATTCCTAAAACAACAAAACAAATACATTTAACATGTTGCACATGAGCCTTTGAGGACTTCATACGATGCTGAAGTTAGACAGAATGTCTCAGTTGTGTCAAAACTGTCAGCGATAAAACATTAATGCAAAAGAAAGTACATTTTTTTCGAAGTGATTTTACAATATCAGTAAACCAAAAGTTTTAGTAATACAATAAATACTGTATGTAAAGGTATTGTCCAAATTACAATGCAGATGCGTTCCAAAAAATATATCATATATCAACACTAGAGGGCGACCGATAGTGGATTTTTTCCTGATAACGATAGCTAGGTCTGAACTGACTAATCAACCGAGGTAAAATAGTACTGAATTTTATTTATAAAAATACCCAGAAAATAACAGTACTGAATTATGGAAATGTGCTAAATGAAATAATATGAATTGTAATTATATAAATAAATCGAATTATATAATTAATACAATTGTAATTATAATTAATAAATATTATATAGTGATTAGTTATAAAAAACTAACATGTCAGTGATTCGTCTCTAGTGGCCACTCTGGTAATGACAATGAACCTTTTCAGCTGCTCTAGCAAAGGACGCTACCTGGAAAAACTAACGTTGCGGATTTTTGCAGATAGCAATCAACTAGCACTGCCGAATAATCGGTTAAGCTCTATTCGAGACGTGGCCTAGCTCCACAATACAAAAAAAACTTTTCTGAATTAAAAAAAAAATGGTTCATAAACAGCTACAAACTACATTCACGACACAGCTGATGTAGATTTAGCCACGCCCATAAAACTCAACAGAAGAGTACAACCAGGAGTTAACTCCAACAGCTGCATTGCAAAATTCCAATCTAAACACAAAACCATGCAAGTCATTTTGCTTTAATTGAAAGACAAAAATAAAGAAAGAAAGTAAAAAAGAAAGAAAGACACACCACGCCTGCCTTTCGAATCGGTATTCATATGAATTTAACGCATGATCTGTATTCTGCCGATACGTCTATATTTCTCCATCCATGCTGCATCTCGTCTGTATGTTAATTAAGTCGCAACTCTTAAGATATTCTGTCTTTCTTCAGGGAAATGATGACTCGGCTTCGAGGTACCACTGAAAGAATCCTTAACATCAGACGTGAGGGGATACATTAGCATCAGCTCTGAACAAACTTTGAAAGCAAATACAGTTCGTAAACATCAGAAGGTCACGGACAGTTTTAGAAAACATCCTGAATAAGTAAAAACCTCAGTAAGTCAATGATTTTGATAGAGAATCACTGCTGGCCCTGATGACCTGCTACTGAGGTACTATTAGAAGAAAAGCGTGCCGTTATGGTAAAACACTATGATATACTACTACTGTATTTATCTGCACAGTGGCACCAGTAAACCCACGTCAGAACACCAGCACATTATGGATTAATTTATTATTATAGCACGAATCTGAGTAATTGATGACATTGCTATACTTTAGTCAACTATTTTTTTTTTTATATGTATTTGGAAAAACCTTTACTGATAAACTGCAAAAGATACAAACCAAACATTCACATTTTACAATGAATGAAATACAAAACTTTTTTAAAGGCTTACTGACTAAATATTCAACATCAGTGGACAATAACAACATAAATCTATTTCGTTACTGTACTTAGGTCGATTTTTTGAGTATCTGTACAGTACTGAAGTATTTTCATTTGGGGAGACTTTTACTACTTTTTCTATATATCCTGAACAGCAGCTACGCTAATTCCTCTCCACTGCTTCTCTTTCTCTCCCATCCCGAGGCATCCTGAGGTTGGCCAGCTCCAGTCAAGTCCCACCTCATGAAGATTATGGACCTTTGAAGAAGTAGATGCCGAACTCGCAAACATCCCGGACCATCTAGAGACGTACCAGTGCTAATTGGATCCCACTGCATGTGTGGGGTTTTGACATTGGACCGCCTGGAGTGTTTAAAGGCTCTGGCATGGAGAAGCTGATGCTGGATCTGTGATGATCACGATTGTTGAGTTCAGTAGCTCCTAGTTTTATAACCATAAAGACTGTATAAGACTGTAGAAACAACATTACTTATAATCTTATACTCCAGTGCTCATGTTAGTTCTCACTCTCCAGTGTTCTGTATTGTTGAAAGATTTATGATCACACTCTTGATGTCACCCAAATGAGGATGGGTTTCCCTTTTGAGTCTGGGGACTCATCTAAGGGAGTTTTTCCTTGCCACAGTCGCCATGGCTGCTCATCAGGGATAAATGCACACCATTCACCTTCACTGTTGATTTCTGTAAAGCTGCTTTAAGACAATGTCTGTTGTGAAAAGCGCTATAGAAATAAACTTGACTTCTCCTTTTTTTGACTTCACTTCATTTCAAAGTCAAATATCTCCCATTATACCCAACTAAATTAAGTAAAACACAGAGTTGTAGCTTAGTGGTTAAGGCTCTGGGTTACTGATCAAAGGGGTGGGATTTTAGGCCCTGGCCAAGCTGCCAGTCATTGGCCCTTGAGCGAGGCCCTTAACCCTCTGTGCTCTGGGGGTATCATGTATCATGGCTGACTCTGCACTTTGACCCTCAGCTTCCTAACAAGTTTTTATATGCAGAGAAAATGATTTCACTGTGTTGTAATGTATATGTGGCGTTCCTTTTTTTTAATGAGCCTTTTTGTTTTGATTGGCGCTCGGTGTATCTACTGATCACCAACATACAGTTCAGCATCAGGGTAACAGCAAGCATTTACAGAGGAATAAATGATGGAAGAAACTCCAGACTCGAATTCGCCACAACACACAGGGCCTCATTTCAAGTAGTTGAAAAGTAGTTTTTGGGTTCATGATAATTGTAATAGAAATTAATCAGTGTTTGAGTCATTAATATCATTCAATTAATATATCAGTGTGCTGAGAGTCACATTAGAGTCAACTACATGGTTTGATATTTAGTAGAGCACTAGAGGGACAATCAAAGAACTTTAATTTATACCTTTTAATCTGTCTGGATTTTTTTTTTAAGGTTCCCTGGTGGTCTAGTGGTTAGGATGCGGCGCGCTCACCGCTGCGGCCCGGGTTCGATCCCCGGTCAGGGAACCGACCCCAGTCATTAGGGTTGCACAAGCCTTAGTGCCGGTCCCAAGCCCGGATAAATGGGGAGGGTTGCGTTAGGAGGGGGATCCAGCGTTAAAACATGTGCCAAATCAAACATGCAAATGGTCCGCTGTGGCGACCCCTAATGGGAGAAGGCGAAAGAAAGCAATCTGTTTGGATTTTTTTGTCCAATTTAGAGCTAATTAAAGACTTTTAGAGCGTTTACTATTAGAATTTTGTACCATCATTAAAAAACCCAAGTCATTGTTCAGAAATATGTAAACAAAAAACTTTATGTAAGTTTGTGTTCGAGCGCAAAATTGTGCGGAAAAAATATCATTCGAAACATTCTTCTTACTTTTGAGAAGAAGAGACGGGTTGAAAGGGACAGGAAACAGGAAGTAGAACTGAAGGCTAATACGCTACTTGGTGACCCTTAGAATAACATCATATTGTAAGTCCCATGTAACTGCACTATTATTGTTAAGTTCTCTTTTAGCTTGCAGCTGCATTCGTTTTGCGTGCGATATAAATGCGTTCCTTGTCAGACGAGTTTATTAATTAAACCCGACAAGGACAATATTAGCATTTTGGATTTCTCTGAAATTCCCACATTGCCTGTCAGGAGAAATTCGGCTTCGCCAGCTACATTTTAAACCTCTGCTAATTTAGGAAGACAAACATGATTTTTAATCAGAACAATAAAGTATTAGCTACTCGACAGGCATGAGAGGACGTTTGTAAATATATTCCTGTTTACTCGGAGAGAACTCATTGGGGTTGACAGTGAAATCATTTCACTTCAATCTGCATGTCATTTATTAGCACTGACAAAATCTTTAAACACGCAGTAGCAGGGAATCTTCTTCAGATCATCAGAAGAACTCGATTCTCACGTGCGTCTCTGTCGGAACATTATTACAAAACCATAATGAATTCTCGATTCTGATTGGTCGGGATATCCTTTATAGTTCTAATATTTGGTCTGTATATATATATATATATATATATATATATATATATATATATATATATATATATATATATATAGTACAGACCAAATGTTTGGACACACCTTCTCATTCAAAGAGTTTTCATGACTATGAAAATTGTAGAGTCACACTGAAGGCATCAAGGGCTATTTGACCAAGAAGGAGAGTGATGGGTGCTGCGCCAGATGACCTGGCCTCCACAGTCACCAGACCTGAACCCAATCGAGATGGTTTAAGGGTGAGCTGGACCGCAGAGTGAAGGCAAAAGGGCCAACAAGTGCCAAGCATCTCTCGGGGAACTCCTTCAAGACTGTTGGAAGACCATTTCAGGTGACTACCTCTTGAAGCTCATCAAGAGAATGCCAAGAGTGTGCAAAGCAGTAATCAAAGCAAAAGGTGGCTACTTTGAAGAACCTAGAATATGACATTTTTCAGTTGTTTCACACTTTTTTGTTATGTATATAATTCCATATATAATTCCACATGTGTTAATTCATAGTTTTGATGCCTTCAGTGTGAATCTACAATTTTCATAGTCATGAAAATAAAGAAAACGCTTTGAATGAGAAGGTGTGTCCAAACTTTTGGTCTGTACTGTATGTATGTATAAAAGAGTCTTTTAAAGATTTTTTAAAGACTTATTTATAAATGCTATAAAAGCAGAACACTATAAAGACAATTAAAGAACCTTCAACAATTGTATTAGTACTTAATAGTGTTATTATGGGTCAAATTATAAACTTTTAGTGTTTTCTATTAAAATTTTGTTTGTCCAAACCTTCAGAAACCAGAAAGGTTGCATCTCACAGGACAGTTGCTCGCATCTGAATCCCTTGTTACTACAGTAGACATACTTTGAAAGTTAATGAGAACGACTCGCTTGTTTTGTTTCGGATATTAAGAATTAAAGTGCTTTCAAAAAGAATTTTTCAGCACAAAACAGGAAAAAAATACCGAAATCCATCAAACCCTACATGAGCCTTCAGTCCTACTCCATCAACGAGCCGTTTCATCATCCACGTCCTCGCATCCGTCTCTCGCCAAACATTGCTTTAATCTCGCGTTTGCCACCGAAGCAGATTAAATGTCAACTTGTCAACAATCCCCACTTCCGCGTGCTCGCATTACCACCCTGCTGCTTACGAACCTGCCGCACGCATCGCGCCCGCCAACGTCTCGAGTATCGATGGGCTTCGGATGACAAACAAACCTCTTGAAAGCGAAGTGCCATATGGTGCGAGAGGAATCCTCTGGATAACCCTCTTGAGTTGGAAAGCAGCTGAGACAAAGCGAGTGTTGAGTGTATAGAAGGGCTGAGGGACTACAAAAGTGCTCTGAATTACACAAAAGCACAACGTCTACGCCTCATAGTGTGCGGTCGTGAACGTGAAGGAGAGGGAACGAATCCTGACCATGCATTTACAGCTGGCGTCATGAGATCGCCCGCCGTTTTCGCGCCAGCGGATCTTGGCGATCGTCCTACCTGAGTAGCTGCCAAGTCTCGGTGCGTTACTGTCAACACCGTCGTAGAAATCCAGAGAATCCCAGTTGTGTTCTGTGGAAAACGTCACGACTGTGATCTGGGTGGGAAGAGAATGCACCGATGTCATGAACCGATCAATACTTCAGCTGTTAATAATGTTAAACTCAATAAACACTGTGTCCCCTCTGGGTTGTAACATTACAGCAAAATCATCATACAGGTTGGTGGATATGTGGATTAGGTCATAAATGCCACCATTTCATTTATTTTTGATGTACAGAGGTAAAAACATGGCATTACTGTGGCGTTTGCATGCGTCGGCTGTCAAAAGTGTGAAAACATTTAGTCTTTTATTATTTATGGGACGTATTCCTTTCGTTCAATGCAGAAGCTAAAAACACAATAACTGGATGAATGACTGGAAGACACTTCTATGAACAGATGAATCTAAATTTGACATTTTTGTCAAATGCAGAACAGGAGAGAAGATGTGATCAGACGGCCTCACCCCCCACAGTCAAACATGGAGCTGGGAGCCTAATGGTTTGTTGTTGTTTTGGAGCAGAAAAGGTTGAAGACTTATTCCAGAAAGTGAAAAAGAACCAACATGGCAACCGTTCCATACTTTAACACCATGCAGTTCCGAATGGAAGCGTACATCCAAGCTCCGTTAATTGCACGTTAATACTATTAGTGCCTTTAAAATACATTTGCATTAATTGTTTACCTGCAACGTCATGGCACACCGTGTTTTATTTCTCGCTTACTTGAATTCCGGCTCCTTCTGGAACGAAGACCTTCCAGACACAGTTAAGGTGATTGTCATAAAGTTCAGGGTAACCAGGGGAGAGGATGGTTCCTCGGCGTGCTGTTAGGACACCTCCACAGGGAACTGAAGTACACACACACACACACACACACACACACACACACACACACACACACAGTAAATCACGTGCTAATGCAAATGCAAAAACGATGCAAATGCAATGCAAGACAGCGGGATTCAAGGCATAAACCTTGGAAAGCAAAATTAGTGTAAATAAAGTATTGATGTGTAATATTATGTAGGTTTTTGTGGAACAAATGAACATCACCTCATGAGAAAGGGAAAAGTCAGGAGGTGTAGAAGAAACATTACTCAGACATTACTGCAGGTAATACTGTATTTTCCATCTTACAGAATTAAAACACGGGAATTTTCCACATATGTTGGGGGCACACACAAGTATATGTCTATGGATACGCTAGCATGTAATTTTTCCATCATTTGAACTAGGAGACCCCTGAAGATGTGCTCTACATGCGCTGGATGTATGTGGAAGATCTCCTGCTGTATGTGAACGCTGTGAACCAGACCTTCTCACCTCAACCTCATCAGTACCTTAGTTTACTCCCAAAATCTAGTGAAACATTTTCCTAGAAGTATGGAGGTTATTATAACAGCATACAGACAAGAAGCAAATACAAATCTTACGCTCAGGTGTCACCAAACTTATGTCCATACAGCGTACAAGACTACAAATTTCTTTGAGTGATCTTCCCTGTAACACTCCTGGTGACTAATCTCTCTCAGGCTATTTAAAAATCCCAGCTGAAGTCCTGGCGTGTCTAAGAGCCATGGGGGGGTGCGTGGGGTGGGGGGTGTGGATAAGTACTCCACTATTAATGTGATTTCGGCCACGCTATTAATCAAAAGCTACTTTTTCATCCCTCAGTTCCTTCGTCCTGCAGTTTATGAGTAAATTTCCAAGCTTCTGCTTTGTACCTTTTTTTTTTTTTTTTTAAACCTGCATCTGATCTACATAAAACACATTACAGATTCATCGTTTTCTATTATTCAGTCACGCCCCGGAATGAGTCGGTCCTGCCGCCTCAGCAGCGCACAGAAACAGTAAAAAACACAAAAAAAGCAATTCTGAAAAAAGTACAAGTGAACACGACTTTCAGCAGCGTTGATTACGTGAGGCCGAGACGTCTTGTTGCTGTTACGGAGCTCTACACACTGCAGGTGTGCATGATGTCATAGGCCATGCAATGTTCTTTACTATCGTGTAATGTAAAGGTGATTTTTGTGATAAGAAGTTTTTTTCAAATGGAAATGCTCTCCTAGGATAGTTAGGAGAGCTCTCCTAGAATCCAAAATAATGCCTGCTTAAGGTCAAAATTATTCAGATTACTTGAATTAGGAGCGCCAAACCTGTTCCAGCATGACAATGCCCCTGTGTACAAAGCCAAAGATCTCCTGCTATAGAGCTCCAAACCTATTGAACACCTTTGGGACCAGGCCTTCTCACCTCACCTACATCAGTCCCTGACTATTCTAACACCCTTGTGGCTGAATGAACATTATCCCAGAAGAATGGAGGTTACTATAACAAAGTGTGGAACATTACATTCAGAAAGAAAATGAAATCTTATGGTCAAGGTTGGTCCTAATTTTTGGTCATATAGTGTAGAACATTATGAGAAGCTGTTTGGAGATTTTTAGATGTTTGTCTTAAGTTCAAGAGCGAAAAAAAGAGAAGCTGGTGAGGTAAAACCTTCCTATAACTTTCTATAACTTTCCAAGATTAGCTATCATCATCATCATCATCATCATCATCATCTTCACATAAGCAAGTCGCTGGAGTGTAAGACACTAATTTGTTTCCTTAAACAGCAGGACACACGGTGTGTTCCAATCTTTAGTGAAAACCCAGTGAGTCACTGTGGAATGAACCTGAGGAAGAAAAGAACGCCAAAAGAATGAATCATGAAGAAGAAATGATGAATTTAGTGCTTGTTCTGGTGCCTTCTGTTTTTTATTTACTCTCACACCTGCGCTGATATACGCCATCAAGAGGATCTGACTGCGTTATGCAAATCTGATAGGGGTGAAAATGAAAGATAAATGAATGTCTTCCTAAAATAAAAGAAAGAAAGATAGAAAAGAAAGAAAGAAAGAAAACCTGTTTGCTACTTGACACATTGTCACATGTTCAGATTGACTGAAACAGAATTATTTGCACGTTTTTTTTCAATACAATAATATAAATTCATTTGCCTGGAAAGATCTGTGAAAATCTTGTGGAAAAAAAAAAAAACATATAAATAAATAAAAATCCAGCCATGAAAGCAATCCCCCCTTTCTGCAGGAGCCTTATTATTTAATTCCCCTTTTCTGCGTTGCCTTTTTTTTCGATGGCCGAATCAATGCTATTATTCAGCGCACTGCGGTTTCCCGGCGCATCTATATTCCGCCGGTGAAGTGCGTGCTCCGGCGTGTTCCCATGATAATCAGAGCGGCTTCCAGCCACCTTAATGTCATCATTAGTCGCCAGCGCTGCGAGAGAAACGCCGCCCTGTCTCCACAATACGCCACGGAGACGCCTTCCTGTTTCTGGTGGTTTCCAGGATGTTTTAGTTCACCTGTGGGTTTGAAGTGTGATAATCTAATGGGAGTTTTAGGGTCGCTGGTAATGATGACATGCTCTAATCGTTAATTAAACCCAACTGCATATCAGTGGATTTGTTCTGACTGAGATAATATGACACTGATGTAACACCAGAGAATACATAGGTCTAAAAATAACCAGTGATCACGTGGAATTTTTACGCCTCAATTACATTCTTTTTCTACGACAACACAAGGTTTCATGTTCTCCTACACACCATTAATTTTTTTTATTCGTTATCAACTGACATCCAAAATTTGTAACCAATTATGACTGTACATTTATTATAGCAGAAATAAACATGCGGCTGACCATCCACCACCTGACCATCCACCGCCTGACCATCCACCGCCTGACCATCCACCGCCTGACCTTCCACAAGAATTCCTCAGCATCTTCAACTTACAGCCAACTCCAGCCCCGCCTCCTATCTTTTTTGTCAAACTGACACTGGAGACTCCTTGCAAGTCACCATATCAACAATCGTGTCATCTTTAGCGCTAATATCTATAATCTTTCTTTCTTTTTACGATGTATCGCATCAGCTGTTTCTCTGAATGACTTGTTGGATAGAAATGATAACGCACTTTATGGATGGTAGATTCAGCACCACGGTCAGAGGCACTGCTCTGGAAAACACCTTCTAGTTTGGGAAATGTTTCAACCAGATATATTTTTGAAAGGAGAAAGAAAGACAGGAGGAATGAAAACATGCAGGTTGGTTTCCAATAGCAACCTCCTTAAACCCCCAAAAACACACAAACACATACAGTATGAACCTGACACATGTACACACTTCACCTGACAACCCAGTAATTCAGTGAGTTTGAGCCGTTTTAGGAAAAGCAGGAACAGGAGGGGAGTACAGATGGCAGCGGGAAGAAAAAAAAAACAGGCGTATTCAGTCCTCGGACGTGACTACTGAATTGAATGCTACTCGCAGGAGTTCCGCTCACACAGGTGTAAATGGAGTGTGAGTAAGGGACAAATATGCATTGAAATTAGGGCTGGAAAGATTCAGTAAATCACTTTGGTGCGTTGGCATAAAAGTTAATGATGTGATGCATCAATTTGAAATGTTTTTTTAACATAAATGTTTTAAACCTATTTGCATCGATATAAACTGATTTATTTAATTATTATTATTAGTAAATGCGCTATAATTTTATTATTTAGAAAGCGAGCAATAATTCCCAGAAGAGTGGAGGTCATTAGAGAAGCTAATAGGGACTAAATGTGAAATGGGATGTTCATAAAACACAAGTACACAGTAGTTGTGGCAATTATATTCCAATAACGTTGTCTTTCATTCATCTTTTATTAGATGTACTTATTGTTGTTACCACACAGTTGAAGGCACATGATTGTATGAGATGGTTTCAGATGCAGTAGCATGAAGATTCATATATAAGAGCGAAATCGATTAAGAACACGCTCAGCTTCTCCTCTAATCGCTCCCTTTGTAGCTTTAATGCTAAAGTAAGTATTTTCCACAGAGGTTCGATTACATACCATTCCTATCATTATCACAAATTTTATTTTCATTACTACTATTATTAGAAAGTTTGCAGGTGATGAGGCTCGTTAACATTCCAACGAATGTATTTAATCAGAATCTGAACAGAAATAGAAAGAATAACAAGACGTATATTCAAAAAATACTAATCAGGCTACAAAAATCATCAACGCACGCAATCAAAGAAAGTGTTTTAAATGAAGATAATGTATTGCAGATTGCTGATCTGTTGTAATGAAACATTTCACAGATTTTAATAAACTGCTGAGACTGAGGGAATCATTATATCTCAAAGCATTTTAAAGGATTATACAAGATGTGAGGCTAATATTAAAGGCAGCATTTCATTCGCTGAAATGGATCTGAATATTGTGTTATACTGATTTTAATGATTATATTCAATGGGTATAATCAGGTGGAGGTTTCTATATAAAAGTGTTTTATTTTGACCCAAATAAATTTATACCTGAAATAAAATCTGCATATATATACAGACAAACAGACAGATCGGTAGATCTCACTACATACAGTATAAACCACAAACACACGTGTATATAAGATGAATTTGGACTCCTACCTGTGCATAACGGCACCGTGCCATTCCATTGTGCCAGGGTGTTGGGTACAGACTCGCACCGGATGGCGCTGGCTCCGTGTAGTGTGTATCCAGGGTTACAGGCAAACAGCACGACGGCGCCAAGTCCAAAATCGCTCCCGATCCGCTTTCCGTACCGAGGCTCGGGGACCGAATTGCACTGCGATGCGCTGGTCCTCGGTACAGCTGGACAAACATCGCATTGATTCATTTGCTATATTTTACTCTATATAGTTTACATATAAATTCAAGGAGCCAAAGCACTAAATGTAAAATCTAAATTGCAGTGTATGCTATTAAGTAATATGAATGACTCCTTATTCAACGTATATATTGCCCTAATCCTTTTCTACAATACTAAAAATAGTTGATATGTTCATATCTGAGATGGTAAGCACTAGAGCACAGCTTTATAAGTGTACCTTGATAGACGAAATGGAAGCCTTTGGCAGTGTTCGGACCCTCGGCGGTGAACTTTATGGTGATTTCGTTGCCAGCGCTCAGAGGCAGAGGCTCTCCTAATCAAGGAAATAGCAATATGAAAAAGACATAGGAAGTGCGGTGAGCTCAAGCGAGTCAATCGTACGATCACGCAAACAAACCAGCAGGGTTCGAATGTGAACATGTGGCAGATAATTTCAGTTTACATCTGAGTGAAATAACAATCCGACACAGCAACGTTTATAGGCAAGTGGAAAACCGGGCGGTTGCCAAGGGTGCAACCAGCTGGAGGGGGCGCCAGTGAGCACCCCCTGCCTTGCCCTCGCCCCCACCCATTAAAATGATTTACCTGTTTTTCTGCTGAGGTTTAATATATAATATATGTTCACATAATTAAATTCAGGCGATGATTTTTGCAATGTTTATTAAATGTCTACAACCTTTTTTTATGAAAGGTTGTGAATGATTTGTAGGGTTTGGGGCGGAGCACTGCGCTGAAAGGGCGGAGCCATCGGGGGGGCAATAGGGTGCCAAAAAGGATAAAACATCATCTGTTCTCTATCTGGGCTTCTAATTAAAGCTGATTTCAAATAAAAGCACTTTTACCTGAATGGGATCCATAGATGGAAGTTAGAAGTGGAGAATCTTGAGAAGGGCCATCATAGATGTCCACCACATCATGGGAGGTAGTTTGAAAGAACATGAACTGTCCAAAAAGCACTACAAGAACAAAATAGAAACTTATACTTAAGAGGGTTAAAGCACTAATATGGAGGAAGTATACCATAATCATAATAATAACAATAATAATAGTGGTCTGGATGTCTCCGAAAGTTCTACAAGACGCCCAGAAGGAAATAACCAACAATAAGGGCGTGACCCGACTCCCATCTTCATCTGATATCTTATTGAGACGTTCCCCAGATAATCATAGCTTATCAAACCTGTCCTAGACAGCACGAGCACGGCCCTAACGAGGACTCAGGGTCCTGGAGAGGGAAAGAAATCCAATAATTTCTTATTGTGAGTGTGAAAGGAACCGTAAAGCGCGAGGAATCGATAGTTAATGCTACGCTGGACTGTTTCGCTCAGACACCGAGTAAGCACAATGTGCTCCGGGGCAAACCCGGCGTAAATTAGACAGGCGACAAAGCAACAACACGTCGTTACACTCCAGGTGAGAAAAATCGCAGCGCAGGTATTTTTTTTGTCATCGAATTTGAATTACTAGACGGATTTCTTTCGCAGTCAGGTGATGAGAATAAACCATGCCGAGTCCCACGGTGCGGACGATTCAGCAAACGCTTAGCAGTTAAAGATCACCTCAGGATACAACGTCTATGCTGTACTTCATGACTGCACTCAAGGGTCTTAATAAGAGATCTTTAATGTACTGTACATGTGCAAAATGTGCACTTATTACTTCTTGCTTTAAATTTTGGGTTTTTATTTCTTTTGCTTGGCATTTCTGCTTTTATTTATCCGAACCCTATTTCCTGACTACATTAAAGCAGCATCAGTTCCATATCCGTCATCAGAAATACACATACATTGGTATGTAAAATAAGTGGTAGCTCAGTGGTTAAGATGTTCAAATTCAAATCAAAGAGTTGTGAGTTCAAATCCCACCACCACCAAGCTGCCACTGCTGGGCCCTTGAGCAAGGCCCTTAACCCTTACCTGTTCAGTTGTTATGAATGATATAAATGTAAGTCACTCTGGATAAAGGTCTCTGCCAAACTCCATGAGGGACAGAGTAGCTTCGTGGTTAAGATGTTGGTCGTGAGTTCGAATCCCTACCACAAAGCTGAAGTCACTCGATTGTACAGGATGTCATTAGATGGCGCTATAATAAAATTTTGCATTCACTTGAACTTGGAAACCCAAACCTGTTCCAGCATGGCGCTGTGCACAAAGTGAGCTCCATGAAGATCTGGTTTACATGCTTTGGAGAGGATCTTGAGTGGCCTGATATAGAGTTTTGATCTCATCCCTACTGAACACCTTTGGGATAATTATGAACTCTGACTGCACCCCAGGTCTCCTCACATCACCTACATCAGTACCTGCCTTTCATAACACCCTTGTGGCTGATGAGCACAAATATCCATAAGAGCACTCCAAAATATTGTGGAACATCTTCCCAGAAGGGTGGAGGAAATTATAATAGTAAATTGGGACTAAATATGGAATGTGATGCTCAAAATTCACATACCGTAACTATGACCACGTGACCCAATACTTTTGGCAATATAGTGTAGATAGAACAAAATTTTATACATGCACTAATATGGAATTGCAATGATATTTTTCATTACAATTAAATAAATCAAAATGAGAAACAATAGAAAAAACTGTAAGCCGCCTAAGCAGTTGAATGTAAAGTCACTGATTAACAGGTTGATGCAAAGTTCTCACTATGATCATCATAAAACCCATGATGATTTTTTGACCTTTGCCAGAAGGACGTGTTGGTCCTGAAAAGCTCCAGCATAGCTACTAATCCGCTAGCAGTTTTATTGAATAGAAAAAACAGCACGCACCCTTTGCTCTTTAACATCCCTAAATTTACACTGAAGACCTTCAGGAAAAAAAAAAAGCAACAACAACAAAAAAATAAACAGATAACATCTCGGGGGTCATGTGTCTCATAGCCCAGTGAGTCCTCTATAATAAATAAAACCTCCACACAGGATAATGCAGCAAACCATTGACATTAATATATTCCATTAGATAAGCACTTGCTCTCTTTCAGGCCACACGCTGCTCTCGGATATTCTTTATTAGCGTCCAACAAATAGCTGCATCTCACTGTTCCTCGCTTAAATCGCTGCAATTCCCCGAGTCAATATCAAAGCTAGCGCAGGAACGTACGACCTGTAGTATTGATATGTATTCAGGACACGGCGGATCTTCTTTCCCCTGGGCCGTATGGCAGTGAAAGTGTACGCAGAGAATATAATGCAGCAGTTTTGTCAGTAAATAAGTCAGCGTTAAGAATTCCAGGCTTGATTAAGGCTGACGCGGCGTGGCCGTGTTCCCCCGAAAGAGCGGAGAGACGGTGCGGATGCGGCGGAAGAGAAAACGAAATAAAGCTGCCGCCTGTGACAATTCAATTGTGCCCATCGTAGCAGCAGGAGAATGGAGTATAATTATGTACAAAACCTATTTCGATGATCCATCGAACGCAGAACTTCCTAAATGTGTTCCAGGGGGTTGAGCAGCTTCCCATTTTCCACTCCGTTAGGCCTAATGATTTAACCCTAAAAATCAGAACACTTCTTATCAATTCAGGCTTCATAATGCATTATACATGCACATACAACATACCATATGACATCTAACACAGGCACAAACGTTTGTGGACACCCGGCCATAAGAAGTCCCTTTTAAACATCCCATTCCAAATTTGCTGTTATAGTAGCCTCCACTCTTCTGGGAAGATGTTCCAGTAGATTTTGGAGAAGTGTTGTAAAATAAATTCCGTTACTGAGGTGAGGAGGTCCAGAGTGCAGTCAGTGTTCACATTCATCATATTCAATAAAGAATAGAGCTCCACAGCAGGAGATCCTCCACATACATCCAACCCATGTAAAGCAGATCTTCATGGAGCTGGCTTTGTGCACAGGGGTATTGTCATGCTGGAACAGATTTGGGGTCTCCTAATCGAAAGAATTCCTGTACGATTGTGTGTATTGAAATTTGTGATAACAGTTTGGGGAAGAAGCACTTAAGGGTGGAAAAGTCAGGTGTCCCAATACTTTTGTCCATATAATACATATTTGAACATATTTGCGTCAGTAAAAACAATGTGACAATAATTTGTGAGACAATAACAGTTACTTGAGCGCGTTCTCTCAGAGCCGCCGCTGCTACGTGAATACGACGTATCGCAACACTACGGAGACCGAGGCGTGTCCTGAGAGTCACATAGAATACAGATTAACATGGCAGAGGTAGAGCTGTAACTTCCTGCACACACAACAGGAAATGAGTTAGAAGTCAGAAGGTGCTTAAGTACGGTGAAGATTTGCTGTCTGTCTGAACCAAAGAAATAAACGTGAACGATCTGCACCATATTGAGTTGCAGAGCACCGTATTTCTTTCCACTGCGTTGTATCGCGTTGAATCGAATGGAAAACGGATCACACTGCATCGTAATGGGGTGAAACCCATCGCTTTGGTGTCTGCTTCATACAGTATGTTTCTTTAATGGATCGTATCCTTCATGTATGATATATAATGCGCTATAGCATGCTTGTGATGCATTACGCATGAAAAACTCCTCAAAAGTGCCAAATCCATAATAAGATTTCCTTTCGAATGTCTTGGTTCAGTTGCGGTAATAAAAATAGATCATTTTTTCTTTTATCGCAAATATTAAAGAGACCCAAACTGAACAAGAAATCTAATCATGAAGAAAAAAAACAACCTAGAGATTCCCGGCCTTCATTTCGATGCAGATCTTTTCGAAAGAGACACTGCTCATTATCAGCACTTTAGTAATTGAGGGAAGGTATATTGGGTGTTTCAAATATATTTTTACAGGTACACTGCTGTAAAACTAAACGAGATGGGTTAATAGGGACCTCCTTCCCTAAATGAACAGAATCGGAGGCTTGTAAAACAGGGGACTGGCTACATTAAGTCTCAATGTTGCGAGGAAATGGTGTTCGATGATAGAAGGGTGACCTGTCCTTCTTCCTTTAACAAGAAGGTCACAGCTCATTACGCTGCAGAGGAGATTTTACAGTGTGGTCTGGGTTATGACCTGTGAAAAGAGAGATCCATGAAGAAATGCTGCTGGAGTGGGGTTAGGTTGGAATGGAAGATCTCCTGCTATAGAGCTCCAACCCTATTGAATACCTTTGGGATGAATGTGAACACTGACTGCACTCTAGTCCTCCTCCCCGCCACACCTGCATCACTACCTGACTTTACTAACATCCTTGTGGCTGAATGAATCTCCAAAGAATTTGATGGAACATCATCTCAGAAAAACGGAGGTTACTATAACAGCAAATGGAGACTAAATGTGGTGATGTTTAAAGACTGACACATGAATCTTATGCTCAGTTCCAAATCGCGTATGAGGGATAAATTATTGCAATGTTTTAGCCATAATTGCAGATTATCATCTTGAAAGAAAAAAAAAAAACAAAATGCTGCCCTCCTGTAAAACCTCACATCGGATTAGAAATAAGTTTATAAGAGGGACAAGGGCAGGTTTTGGAGATGAGGTAAGAAAAGAGCGACTGAGGCGGTTTGGTCATGTGCAGAAGAAGGACATGGTGTATAGGAAGCGGTAGAAAATGCTGAGGATGGAGGAAAAGTGGTGACCAAGGAGGAAGTTTATGGATGTGGTGAGGGAAGACATGCAGGTGGTTGGTTTAAAAGAGGCAGATGTAGAAGACAGGGTGATATGGAGAATGATCTGCTGTGGCGCCCCCTAACAGGAGCAGAAGAAGATGATGATGATACTGGCTCTATCAATATAAATACCATTTCGTTTAAGTCCAAGCTTGCAAATCTAAATATATACGGTAAAAGAGGAAAAATCATATTAACATATTATGCAAATGTAAAGGTCAGCTGATTGATGACAAATCAATCACGGGCCGATATTAGCCGAAAGCTCCATATGAACGCTCGTGCCACAACGTTGACATCCATCACGTGCAACCGTATGAGATGCATACACTTTCTTCCCTTTGTGATAATGACTTGTCTCTATCATCTCGGCTCAGTTCACTCAAACAAAACCAAGCGTTCAGACGTCTACTTTTACCCAGCAATCATAAAAAACCTGTTTGAGAAAAAAAATGGCGATATTCGTTTCTTCTAACGCACAGATCGCAACCAGTTCTTCGTGACTCAGTGTCTTGGATGCTATTGTGTAGAAAGGGAGGCTTTGTGTAAAAGATAACGTGTTCCAATATCAGGAAATAACCGCCGTGAACAGCACAATGCAACGCCGAGTCCATCATTTTCTAATAACAGCTGCCATTATCTCAGTTATACCACGACTATACACCAGAGGGTACAACAGAAAACTCTTACAATAGTGTACATATTGTATTATTTAGCTAGCTTTCTATTCTTCTGCTTTATTTCCGCCCACTGTAGTCTTTTTTTTTTATAACATTTTCCTAGAAAAAAACCTTAATCATTTGTCCTATTTTGTTTTATTTTCTGTAGCAGCATGACAGCAATAGTGAGGTTTAATTATCCTGCAAGTCGAGCCTAAACTGCTATTTGTTGTATCGAGGTTTTCTAATACCAGCATCGATTTAAAAGTTATTACATTTCGAAAATTGCTCCTGAAAATTGCCTGTAAAATATTTGTTCGGACCTGCATAAACACGAAACTCATAGTTGAGGAAAGAAGTTAATTCGAGTGTCCGAGATGCAATTCAATGCCACTATCTTCATCTGGTTATTTGTTTTAATGGCCCAAATGTTTGTGTTCTCATTTAGAAAAAAGTGGAAGGAAGCATGGCCCTAATTCCATTTAGTGTTATTACAATAATGTTTTTTTTTTTTTTTTAACAAATCTATATTAAAAAATGAGAAAAAGAAGAAAAAGCTGTAGCCGAGGTTTAAATTTCGTCATACCTGGCAACCCGAGGAGCAAGCTTTTAAAAAGTGTTGGGACACGTGACTTTAACAGCCATATGTGCCTCTTTCCCAAACCTAAAGCACAAAGTTGCATGGATACAATTGTTTAGGACGTCTTTGGATGCGGTTGCATGAAATATTCCCTGGATTTAGTTGAACCAAATCCAGCTCCATGAAGATCTGCTTTACATGGCTTGGATGTAAGTGGAAGATCTCCTGCTATAGAGCTCCCAGGCCTCCTAACCTCACCTACTACTACATCAGTACCTGACTTACCTGATCTACTAACACCCTCGTGTCAGAATGAATCTCTACACAAATCTCCACAACACCTAGTGGAACATCTCAACAAGAGTGGATCTTATTATAACAGTAAATGAGATCTAAATGTGAAATGGGATGTTCAAAAAGCACATTTCAATCTTATGCTTAGGAGTTCATAAAGTGTATGAGGGATAATTTATTGCATTGCTTCAGTCGAATTTGCAGATTATCATCATCAAAGGAAAAACTAAACGAGCAAAAATGCTGCTCTTCTGTAAAACCTCACATTAGAGGCGTGTATGAGATTCCTCTCATCTTGAGAAACCACATTCTGGAGTGAAAAGCGAGAATAAAGCGAAGCCACTCGCCATAAAATGGACAAGTTGCAGAATAGACTCATCTGTGAGAGGATTAAAGTCTTAAAACACTAAGCAGGGATATCATGAGAATAGGATGAGGTGCACGCAGTTTCCTCCGGAAAACCGATCGCTTTAAAGTGCAGCTGGATTTTCAGAAAAAAACTCGGTCCTCAGTTAGAAATGCATCTCCTGCAGAAGTGAGATGTCAATCCAGAAATGACGCATGATCTAGAAAAGGCATCATAGGATTATGAAAGCAGAGTGTGTGAGCACGTTGAGGCTTTAAAGGCGGCGGAGAAGAACAGAGGAAGCGACACATCTCTGGAGCATCACATGTTCTTTACGCCAGGCGTGCTGCAGGCGATATCCCTGATCCCTGAGATCTTTTTTCTCCAGAAACACTAATAAAAGTAAAAGTAAAAATAATAGTGTGTGTGTGTGTGTGTGTATACACACTATATATCTATATGCAGTAGCATGAAACATTCCCTTCACTTAAACTAGTTGACCCATATCTATCTATCTATCTATCTATCTATCTATCTATCTATCTATCTATCTATCTATCTATCTATCTATCTATCCATCCATCCATCCATCCATCCATCCATCCATCCATCCATCCATCCATCCATCCATCCATCCATCGGTCTATCAATCTAGCGATCTAGCGATCTATTTATCTTTGGATCCATCCATCCATCCATCCATCCATCCATCCATCCATCCATCCATCCATCCATCCATCCATTGGTCTATCAATCTAGCGATCTAATAATCTTTGGATCCATCTATCCATCCATCCATCCATCCATCCATCCATCCATCCATCTATCCATCCACTGGTCTAGCAATCTAGTGATCTATTAATCTATGGATCCATCCATTCATCCATCCATCTATCGATATTTCGACCCACCCATCCATCCATCCACCCATCCATCCATCCATCCATCCATCCACTGGTCTATCAATCTAGCGATCTATTAATCTTTGGATCCATCCATCCATCCATCCATCCATCCATCTATCTATCTATCTATCTATCTATCTATCTATCTATCTATCTATCTATCTATCTATCTATCTATCTATGCAAACATTGGTTGCAATGTCAGAATTAAAGGAGAATAAAGAAAAAAACTAAAGTTAAAAAAAACTTCTTTTAGTCAATGTTTACGACTGCTGATTTTTTTTTACATAAGTAAATAAAACTGCCTGTTAAAAGGGTTCAAAAAAGGGCAATCTAGATGGGATTAAATATACACACACACACACACACACACACACACACACACACACACACACACACACACACACACACAGAAAATTGTCCAAGCCTCAGGCACATTCAGGAGATTTGAAACAGAATTACTCAGTATATCTAATGTAGGCGTGCAACCCGACTCTGAATACGAGCAACATTTTACTGCATTGTGCTTCATTCTCCAACTAAACATGTTCCAGCATAAGCGTGTGATAAACGTGACCTGCAGCACGTTAGTATGCAGCAGCACCTTCACTACAGCTCGAGAGTGTGGAGTTCTCATTAATTACATCCGTTTACAATCTGCTACAAACCACTGAGACAGAAAAGGATGTTTGTGCGTGTGTGTGTGTGTGTGTGTGTGTGTGTTTGTTTATGTGTATTATAGGTTGCTGTCCATGTCCTGATGTGAGGTGATGAGGTTTTTTAGGTCAATCTGAAAGAGACGAGAGAGAGAGAGAGAGAGAGAGAGAGAGAGAGAGAGAGAGAGAGAGAGAGAGAGAGAGAGAGAGAGAGAGAGAGAGAGATCTGGGAAAGTAGATAAAGAGATAGAGAGAAGCAGAGCAAAAATTAATCAGAGAGAGAGAGAGAGAGAGAGAGAGAGAGAGGAGAGAGAGAGAGAAAGAAAGAGAGAAAGTAGAAGAGCTGAATAAAGCATGTCACATTCATGACACTGCAAACATGCCACCACGAGCAGCTCATCTTCATCATTATCCTCATCATCCTCCATCCTCTATCCTTACCGCCCTCATCTTCATGTTCCTTACCTTCCTCATCATTCTCACCTCCCTTATCTTCCTTACCTCCCTCACCTTTATCATCATCCTCGCCTGGTGCATTCTCCTCATGTTCTTACCTTCCTCACCTCTATCATCTTCCTCACCGCCCTCATTTTTCTCATCACCTCCACATCAATCATCCTCACCTCCCTCGCTTCCATCACCCTCCTCATCATCCTCACCTCCCTCACGTTCCTCGCTTCCATCACCCTCCTCATCATTCTCACCACACTCATCTCTCTCACCATGCTCATTGTCCTTATCTCCTTCATCTCCCTAACACAAGTGAACACAACATGCAGTTTTTTCAATGAGGGAAAACGAAATCTAAAACTACATGGCCCTGTGTGAGAAAGTGTTTGCCCCCTGGTAAAACTGTGGTTCAGACTCATTGCAAGTTATCGCAAATGCTTGATTGTGGTTGTTGCTGCTAAGGGCGGCCCAACCAGTTATTATGTTTAGGGGGCAAACACTTTTGAACGCATGTTGTGTTCACTTGTGTTATCTTTTACTAATATTTAAATTCGTTTGATGATGTGAAACATTAAAGCGTGACACACATGCAAAAAAATAAGAAATCAGAAAGGGGCAAACACTTTTTCACACCACTGTAGAAATCGTTCTTTACCGATGCAAATATGTAAAAAAAACCCGCCAACTTTTGTCCTTTACATTACGTCATTCACTTTTATACCGACGCACAAATCTTACCGTCCCTGATCTATAAACGTTCACGCCTGATGTGAGCAGTTTGAGTGACGCCTATGACGGACCACCGCCGCTAAAACAAAGCCTAGGTATCACAGCGGACAGAAGCTCAGGGATTACTCTCGCTACTCCACGTTTATTTGCGGTGCGATGCTAAATATATTCCTCTTTGAGCATGAAAATCCTCCTGGACACATCACTGTGCTCTGCTTAGAGCCGGCAAATATAGAAGACAAAGAAAACAAGCTTAAGTGTTGACTTCTCTTTTTTTAGAGAGAAAAAGTATGAGAAAAGGATAAAAATATGTGCTGGTGCCTGAGGGAGAGGGAGAACGAGAGCACAGAGAGGCAGAGGATCAAGAGAGGAGAGAGATCGGAGGCAGATAGAAGATTGATAGGAGGAAAGAGAAGGTCATGAGAGGAGGAAAAAAACTTCTGCGTTAAAGTTAAACGCTGAATGAAATCAAGAAGACCTGTTTGGATTTTTCCTTGTGCACTATTCGGACAAAAGTATTGGGACAGAGGACTTTTTTCCACCCATTTCTCAAAGTCCTCACTAATAAACACTATAATTTTAAATGAATGATAAATTTAATTATTTATTTATGATATGTTGTATTTATTAAAATGCAAACAATAATAAAAAAATCACCGAACATTTTACAATTTTAAAAGAATAATTCATCTCATTATTTATGGCACACAAAACAAATAAATAAACGTGGTTAAAAGCATTGGAGCACACAATTCTATAGGATGCGTTTGTTTGCTGTAGAATGAAATTTTCCCTTCACTTGAAACCTGTTCCAGCATCACGATGCCCCTGTGCACCAAACCAGCTACATGAAGATCTGCTTTACACGGGTTGGATGTATGTGGAAGATCTCCTGCTATAGAGCTTCAGCCCTGTTGAACACTTTTGGGATGAATGTGAATGCAGACCTCCTCTCCTTCTCACCTCCATCACTACCTGACTTTACTCACACCCTCGTGGATGAATAAATCTCCACAAATTCTCTACAAAATCTGGTGGAACATCTTCTCAGAAGAGTGGAGATTATTATAACAGCAAATGGAGACTAAATGTGGAATGGGATGTTCAAAAAGAGCACTCCAATGGTCAGGGTTGGACCGATCGTTTGGCCATATATTTGAGGGCAATTCTTTTCCAATATCGATGTCTTTTCTTCCTCTTTTATTAGATTCACACTTGTGGCTGAAAGAATCTCCACAAAATTTAGAACATCATCTTCCCAGAAGAGCGATTGAATTTTTTGTTTCGACAGAACGTGCAGGCAATTTACCAACACTCATTTTCATTATGTACATATAAAAGACATTTTATTAATAAAAAGCTGTGTTGTATTTATTCAGAAGGGATTTTTTTAAGCAATCAGTCACCTTACAAGCTATTAATACTGGGGAAATCACTTGGGCTGTGAGCGATTAAGAGCGCAATTAAATGATAAACTCGGCTGAAGTGACTCGGTGATGCCTTCTGAGAGCGTCTCAGAGGAAATGACATCCAGCATCGCTCCAATAAACAACCTGAACGTGACAGTCGCGTGGATCGTGCTCACGTATTCCTTTCCTTCCTGAACCTGCTTTTCCGAAAACCGACGGGTTACACGATAACAAAAACCCTACAAAAACAATTTTTTATATTGTTCCGTCATCACCACGTTCCAGTTCTGAAACGTTCCTCTTCTCACGCTGAAGCCGAGGCTGGACAGTAGGATTACTGAGGAGGCATAAGTGTAGGATGGATTACAGAAGCATCCAGCTGTGTGCACAGCAGCACACCTACACGATATACATGTATAAATGATGAGAAGTCCACATGTCTTTGAGAAGAAGGAGAGAGAAGAACGTCGAGAATGTTCTCGACAGATCTCTCGGATGATGTTCCAAATCGACGCTGAATTAATGTATTTTAATAACATGACCTTCTGCACAGACGAAGAAAACTTGCATATTTTTAGAATTCGTGACCAAACACTTACTGCTGTTTTTCAGTCCAAAATTCACTTCAGCAATAAGACTTCAAGATAATAATAATATTACTATTATACATCTCACAGGCCAAAAGAAACGAAGACACACGTACACTTCTATTCCACTGGACCGCCTTTTGCTTTGATTACAGCACGAATGCCATCATTCCGATAAGCTCATGCAATTTCCGTCCAGAGCTTCCTAATTTCTCACTGAGAGTTTGGATTGCTGATGGAAAACATATTCTAAAGTCTGCGTAAAATCTTTACCATATTCCAAAGATTCCCAATGGGATTAAGCTTTGAACTCTGTGGTGGCCAATCCATGTGTGAAAATGTCATCTCATGCTTCCTGAACCTCTCTTTCACATTTTGAGGCTGATCAAACCTGCCATCTTGATGTATTCCTGTGTCATCAGGGAGGAAAAGAATCTACTGATAGATAAAACCTGGTCATTCAGTTATTCTTTGTGCACAGAAATTTGCTGAACTGAGATTTGACCAACTGAAGCAGCCTCGGATCATAACACTGCCCCCACAGGCTCCTTTCGTATTTCCTTGATGATTCATCACTCTGGAACAGGGTGGATCTAAACTCCTTAGACAACATTAACCTTTTCTCATTGCACCATGAGCAAACTAAATGCCTTTTTGACCAATTAGAATCTCTGATAAATTGTTGTCTTTAGGTTAAACAGCTGTTTAATCCCAATCCCTTGAGTTTTTTTCGCACTGTGCTTCTAAAAAAAAGCTTTTTTTCACTATAAAACATAGCTGCAAGTGCTTTTGTTTTATTTTTATGATTAGATTTTCACATTCCTTCCTTGTAGATGACAATTCACCACTATCCTTCCAGGGTTTAATAAAGACTTTTACCACAATTTTAGTAGTTTCAGGATCTCCTTAGTCATTTTCTTTGCATGACACAGGCTGACAATTTGACCTTCTGCAACAGAGCTTTTCTACGATCACAGGAACGTCTTCCAACATGGTTGTATAAGAAATGAGAAGCTCCTCAATGCATTAGTTAAATAACTTGTTGCAGCTGAAACATTCATCGCTTTCACTTATTTGGAAATATTTCATATATTCCGACATCTTTTTTCTCAACATTTGATATTAGTCTAAATTAAATTACAATTTCAGAGGGATAAAGAGTATAACATTTAAAGATCGATCTATTTACACCCACTGGATCCAGACGCTTTGCCTCCTTTATAAATTCTTGTTTAGTTTTTTTGTTCATCATCAAACAAACTTAAATAGTTGAAAGTTTTCTAATGATTTATTCGGTCTTTCTTTTGTACGTAGCTTCACAAAGACGCTTCACTCGATCCCAGTAAATGTGAATTCTTCAGAGTGTGAAATAAAGAGAATTACGCTGTCTGCTCATGTGAATGATGGAGGTCTGGGTTACCAGGCCACGGCTGTGAGCTTCTGCTACGTCTATGCTTATCCGCTCTCATGAATCAGAAACAGTAATGCAGTGAGGAGGCTTACCGAACTCGCCTGACACCGAGATCTCGTACAGGCACGTCTGGCCTTTGGTGTAGTTGCGAGGGTAGTTGGGTGAAAGCACGGTGCCCTCTGACCCCGTTGACCTGCTTCCACAAGGTGCTGTAGGCATAAAAAATATTATTAATTATTCATGCACAATATCAAATATGAGCTCAATTATATGAATTCCTTGTTTAATTCTTGTGTGCATAAATAGAAAGGTGCTTTAAATTCTTTCTTCTCATAACCCATGATACAGCAGCCCCTGGAGAATAGAGGGTTAAAGGCCTTGCCCAAGTGCCCCAAGAGTGACACTTTGGCGATACCGGGGTTTGAACCCCCGACCTTCTGATTAGTAACCCAGACCCTTAGACACAGAGCTACAACAACACGACTTTGTGTTTTTTGTTACGTTGTGAAGTATCTAGATCAGTTCTATTTCAAAAGGGGAAGTGGTTGCTCAGTGATTAAGGCTGTGGGTTGGTGACCAGTTCAAGGCCCCATATTGCTAAGATGCCAAGAAAATTTTATATTTTTTTAATGCCATTTTTTTATTTAATTATTATAATTTTGTTGCACAATAGTTTACACACAGCACAAGATGGAATTTTTTTTAATGCAATTAAATTTGAATGTTTTATCCAAGATTATCCTGCAAGATATTTCTTTCCGACTACATTTAAGCTTCCTGTTATTGGCTAACCAGCAATTTTGTAAATTTCATGGCATTTTGCAACCCTAATCGTGGCTGACTGTGCGCTCCGAACCCAGCTTTCCAACAGAATGACATGGAGTTCTGGTCGTTTAGATTTGAGAACTCAGTAGTGCTGTGGCGGTAATGAGTACAAGCCTAAACGCATTACGGCAAATGATAGGCTTTGAAAAGAACAGTGTTTTATCATCACAAAGACTTTGACAATGGAACCTAGAATTTCTAGTAGAAGATAAATAAAGAAAAATAAAACCAGATGGAGGAACCACACTTAGATAATTCTATCAACTTCTAATCACTTTCTAAGACCCACTCATTTAAATCATGGAATCAGCTGTACAGCACAGAAAAGCGCAAATAAAAATAAAATCCAAAGTAAATAGATAAAAAAAACCACACTTTTAAATACTTCGAAACCCCCCCCAAAATACCCAGTTCCTTCTTGACCAACGTACGTTTAGAGGAACTTTGCACTTGAATTGTGTTTTACAAAAGTCAACATGAGACATAAATAAATGAGACGCGGCCGTCTGACAGCTCCTAAAAGCCAGCGTGGTCATTAATCACTCAAGGCCACATGGTCCAGCTTGACTTGTTTGTGAGAGGAGCTGAATTATGGAAGGCCTTGTTAACAGTGTACAGTCGTATATCAACTGTCTGTCTGCGACTACAGACACGCCGGGGTGATCGTATCGAAAAGACAGCTCAGAAATAATCACCGCTAATACAATATCCAAACATTTCATATTCGAGAATGTCTGGAAAAATAATCATTTTTGATTGATTGAACTTGTGATGATTTATAAGGCAAGCAGGAAAAAGTTTGATATAATTATAAGCTGAGGAAACACTTTTAACCTGTGTCATTTGTTGTGACAAATGTATGGACACCTGACTAGAAGATTGGTCATCCCAATCTACATTTAGTCCCCATTTCTCATTATAATAACCTCCATTCTTCTGGGAATATTCACCAGATTTTGTGAACAAATCAGCCACAAGGGTGTCAGTAAAGTCGGGTACTGATGAAGGTGAGTTAAGGAGGTCTGGGGTGCAGTCAGCATTCACATTAATCTCTAAGAAGTTCAAGAGGAATGGAGTTCTATAGCAGGAGATCTTGCACTTCATTTTATTGAAACCATATTTTCATGGAGGTGGTTTCACGTACAGGGGTAGTGTCATGCTGGAACAGGTTTTGGCCTCGTAGTTCAAGCAAAGTAAAAGTTCCCTGGTGGTCTAGTGGTTAGGATGCAGCCCGGGTTCGATCCCTGGTCAGGGAACCAACCCCATTCATTAGGGTTGCACAAGCCTTAGTGCAGGTCCCAAGCCCGGATAAATGGGGAGGGTTGCGTTAGGAAGGGCATCCAGCGTAAAAACATGTGCCAAATCAAACATGCAGGTGGTCTGCTGTGGTGACCCCTAACGGGAGAAGCCAAAAGAAAGTTCAAGCAAAGTGAAAATTTAAGTTCGCACATCCGTCAAGTCAAGTACAATTGTGAGCCTTCAACTTGTTCATACAGTGTATACTATACACGAGGATGTAAACAAATTTGAACTACATGACATTATTTACTTTTCACTGAAAAATACACTCACTGCATTAATACACACTTCGTCTAAGTCGAATCGAGGTCTAAGACGTCAATGCGACATCGATTTGGATCGCTGTTCAAGCACATTTTTCTATTCCACTCCGAAACCCCCCACCAAGCATTACCTTTAGACATGGAATATTTAGTCAGTTGTTTGTTCCTGGCTAAATGATGCCCCAAAAATGACCAGTTATGTCGATTAATCACAGAATCGAAGCTGTGTGAAGCGAGCTGAATGTGTGTATCACATAGCAGGAGTATGAAACTGGAATAAATAATCATCTGAGCTACCACTTCCCTGATACTGACTGCCTCCCACGATATGAAACATAGCCAGAAATACGACTTGAAACCAGAAACCGACATGCCCTCGTCTTGCTCTTTCATTATAATTTTATTGATCTGAGTTGTAAGAAATGTGACAGAGGTCAGGGTTTGGGTTATGGATGGGTTTTGTGTGTGCGAACGTTCATTAGTCTGAAGTCAAACAAACCGAATCCAATTATATTGCTCTTGGATGAAATTGGTGAAGAAAAGTGAAGGGATACCAACAACGATCTTAGGAATGTAAAGCAAGGTCAGAGATTACCCTGGGACGTGGCTGTGAATGTGTCAGGTTTATTTATTTATATATATGGATAGGATAAGATAAGATATATATACAACTGAGCAGCTATGGGGTTAAGAGCCTCGCTCAGGGGCCCATTAGTGGCAGCTTGATGTGGCAGAGATTTGAAAACAAAACAATTTCTGGTTGAATAATGAAAGTATTTTTATATCAAACAAGATACTTTAAAGACTCCTCAAAGAAGTTGCACATGCTACATCATTACTATTTCTCATAATCAATCTATTCAATATTCATTTTCTATCAATCCAATCATCAACATCAGCCATATGTATACCCCCAAGACAAAACACCCCCCACTTCCCCCATTTTTTTCAATTGTCGGTCATTTCCCTTCAGTATTCCTCATCCACAAATGTAACATTAGCATAAACAAAGATAGATTGGATTCTTGCAGTTGTAAATCGTCCTTCCACGGTGTCGTGGTTCTTCAGCCCAGTGAGTAAAAAAAACAAAACCAAAAAAAATTGCCTGTATGAGTAATAAGACGAAGGGCAGAAACCCCTTCCCACCCGCTGGGTTCATTCAACAAGAGGTAGGAGAAGGTAAACAGAGCATGTTTGTCCTTGGCGGTTATACAGAACACTGCGCAGATGTTACAGGCTCTCACCTGGGAGCCGCACATACGCACAGCTACATTCATTATTAATCAGGGCTCCGGTGTAGAGAGGATTGGCTCGGTAATGAAATATGTGCAGCGACTGCGAGGGGACCCGCAGTCCACGGTCGCCGAGCAAAGTAAGATGATCGGATAATAATCAGCGTGAGGTGAATGACTACAAAGCCTGAGTGTACAGACTTATGGTTTAAGGTTCAAATCCGAAAAAATACTTAATATTTCCATATACACTATATGGACAAAAATTATTGTGACACCTGACCTCCCCAGATGTGTATGATTGGACATGAAGGCACACAACTGTATAGGATGTGGAAGCAACTTACTGGGAACATCACAGAAAAGTGGAGGTTATTATAGTGTAACAGTATTTTCACAGAGAGATATAGTGAGTGGATTTAAAACCCTGGTGAGTGTAACAGTGTGCATCTTGCATTAACTATGTTTGTTCGTTCTGTTTGAAGACGTCAAAGCAACATGTATTTAGATGACTATTAAAAGAATACATAGAAAATAATAAAATGACGTTTATGAGCGTTTTGTGAAATGAACCTCAGGTCTGAATCGTAACCCAAAATCCTAAACATAAGCAGGGCAAAGGTCACAAACAAATCTGGAAGCACCTAGAAATCTATGAAACAAAGAACAAACGACTCAGTAATGGTAACGAAATGAACAATTTACTTTGTGATCACAAAACATTAAACTATCTCAAGGCATGAGTGGAAATAGGAAATGAATTGAAACAATGATAATGCAGATGTATGCAAAAATATGCTAGCACTAGACATGACTAGACTAGCATCATAATGCTAAGGATAGTTCCTGATATTGCTAAGAATAAGTCCTAATAATTCCAGGGTGAGTTCCTGATAATGCTAAGGATAATTCCTGATAATGCTAGGGCTAGTTCGTGATATTGCTAAGAATAGTTCCTGATATTGCTAAGAATAAGTCCTGATAATTCTAGGGTGAGTTCCTGATAATGCTAAAGCTAGTTCTTGATAATACTAAGGATAGTTCCTTATAATGCTAAGGCTAGTTTCTGGTAATGCTAAGGATAGTTTCTGATAATGCTAAGGCTAGTTCCTGACAACACTGAGGATAGTTCCTGATAATGCTAGGGCTAGTTCTTGATATTGCTAAGGATAGTTCCTGATAATGCTAGTGCTAGTTCTTGATAATGCTAGGGCTAGTTCCTGGTAATGCTAACGAAAAGTCCTGATAATTCTGGGGGCGAGTTCCTGATAATGCTAAGGATAGTTCCTGATAATGCTAAGGATAGTTGCTGACAAGAAAATTGGCTCTGCTAATGAAATATGTGCACATATATAAAGAAGGAAAGTCCATAAATCAATTCCTACATTTTTTTGACAAGTAATTATATTTCCTACATGTTAAATAAAAGGAAGAAGCTTCGCATGGTGTGAAATATCAGTTTAAATTGGGAAAACAAACCTGAGTGTCCCTTTGAAGATTTATGAAAATACTGAATTGTGGACACTGCCAAGTTTAATATATTTTTTTTCGCTCAAAAAAAATCATTTAAAGCCCTGATGGACTTGTTAGTGAGCTGGCAAGTTGAATCAGGTGTGTTGGATCAGGCAAAACACTAATGGGCACAAGGCAGGGGGTCCGCAGGGCTGAAACGCTAAGCCATTACTGCAAACTCTGATGAATTTTACTGTATACCTTCAATTTCTCACACGGAGATTGGATTCCTACTCCAGAACTTATAATTCCTTTTCAACCCTAATGGAATTTTGATCGTGTTCGGTCCTGATGTAACCTCATTGCATAAGACCCCTGTGAAGGAAAAATATCCAACCTGGATGGATATCTTGTAGCATATGGTACGTGGAAATGAAAGTGGTGCTCTTATGGCTGTCAATTGCGTGTCAATAGCAGAGAATTTTAAGCGTGCTGCAGAGATACTGTGCATGTCGCGTTTAGGGAAACCATCTGGAGCAGAAGAAGACGACGAGGAACGGGAACGCGATTAGGTTTCAGGCAGAAATCAAGATAAAGTGGATATTAGGCGCACGCCAATTCGATCTGAATGATCAAAAGCATTGCGCGGCATGAAGAAAGATTAAACTTGGCATCGAACTCATCAATGGCGATGCCTCTGCCGCTAACAAGTCTGGTGCTCTTTTTCCACACTTGGAAAACCTCTGAAACAGAAAAGCAGCTATTTAAAAGCTTTGGTATAACCTTGTCTCTTTTGGAACAGATGGACAGACAGACGGACTGAGGGACAGGTGGATGGTAAAAAATATTAGATTCCTGGCAAACGTGCCTCGAGATCCTGAATATGAATGCGTAAGTACTGTAAAACAGGAGGACAATTCGACCTTGGTTTGACTTTGACCCAGTTTGGCTTAATTCCAAAATCAAATCTGTTGGTTCAAGAAATAACTGTGTATTTAATTCAACAAACATTGAACCACTTGGTCTTGAGATATTTTGCTACAGAAAATCTGGATCTGATTGATGGATAAGTGAGTGCCAATTTGTGTATATTGTACTAATGTGGTGTAAGGAAGTTGTTTACTTATATTTTGCAAAATCAGTCATTTCTTTTTATTTATAAAGGATAAAAACTGGTCAAACACGCAGCGATCCACCAATTAGGGTCGAGCGTGCACTGTTTTACACTTTTTTAAATTAGCGCTTGGTGTATCTACTGATCACCAACATACAGTTCAGCATCAATTCAACAGCAAACAGAACATTTAAAGAGGAATAAATAATGAAGAAGCTCCAGACTCGAACTCACACGCGCTTTATTTGAGTTATTTTTAAGTTGGGTTTTGGTTAATGATAATTGTAATAGAAATCAATCAGTGTTTGAGTCATTGATATCAATCTATTAATAGATCAGTGTGCTGAGAGTCACATTTGAGTCTTTTTACATCAACTAAGTTAATTAGGTAAAGAATCTTGTGATAAAAATGACAATAGGAAAATTATAGTTATAATAAATCATAGTATTTTGGATACATTTGAAGGCAAAAATCTTTGTACTTCAACTTAAGTGAAAGTTTAAAGGGACACTTTGACATTTACTGGAGTCATATTTTACACAGTGAATCTTTGTACTTCATGCATTACTGGGTAGTATGGAGGAATCATCACCACCTTGACAGCTGGGCAGCGCTCGGTTCCACTCGGGTCGGTTGGTGTTGCCCATCACGCAGGTGAGAGTGGAGTAGCCCTGCAGCTGGTAGCCTGGTTCACAGTGGAAGGTCAAACTGGAGCCCAGTTTATAGTCACTGCCCAGTCGAGTACCGTTCATCACACTGCCTGGGTCAAAGCACGCCTCTCTCAGCTTAGCTGGTGGGGAAAAAACAGAGGTACTCTGTAATGAATAACAGTTCATAAATTAATAAATATATAAAATAATCCACTGTTCATCATAAATAACATTCTGGATTTTAACTAAACAATAATCCCAAATTATAAACCTCTCTCTACTGAATATGGAGAAATTTAAGCAAATTGACTTGAATGCTATAAATTTGATGATGACTCCTTCCATTCATGTTAAATAAACAAAAAAAGGTTTATATTATATTTTGGTTAATTAAAGAGCCTGCTTGTAATCATTCGTTATTTCTGCCTGGGCGTGTGCTAACAATGCCGTAGTGCTGCAAGAAACGGGACGAGCAAACTAAACAGTAAGATTTCATGCACATAAAGAGGAGTTCAAATCCCAAAAAATAGCGATGGCCTGGGGGGGTGGAGCCAGGACCAAGTGCCCATAGCTGGAGTATAATGAGCGCTGCAATCCATCCCAGCCAGCGGCTCATTAGAGGAAGAATAAAGGAGCTGCTTGCCAGAAGAGAGAAAAAAGAAGACGCTGGAGAATCTGTGTTTGCATGCAACAGTGCGGTAATTGCCTTTTCTCTCCACCTCCCAAAAGATTCCCTCGACGAAGTTCACACTCCGGCTCATCAGCCCAAGCCTGTAGGATTCACACAGGAGCTGAGAGTGGATTTATACAATATAAAATGACAAAGGAAGGTGGGACAGTCAAAGAGGGACAATCTCACAGAGATGTGTAGCTAAAGGAGTTACATCAAGAAAGCTGAGATTAAACCAATACAGCTGGTTGAGCAGGAGGTTATTTTCACATGTCTAGTGAAAAATATACACTAAGAGTTGTAACTATGAGGGCAAAATCCTGGCAAGGAAATTAAGAAGGAAATAGTAAGAAAAAAACACAAATCAGAAGATGTTCATTATGAAATCAGCCTTTAAACACATGTAGACCAAGTACAGGGAACCTGATCCAGAAACCCAAACTCGAGAAAGTTGCTGAAGTTTTGGGAGAGGAAGGCTGACCCATATGGGTCTGATAAAGGATTCAAGCTGATTAACAGTCCTGGGTGTTCTTTGTTGTGTTTTTCACTTTATGATGCACCAGATCTTTTCAAATGGTGAAAGGTTTAGAGTGCAGACAGGCCAGTTCAGCACCCATACTCTTCTACTACAAAGTCATGCTATTGTAATAGATGCAGTTAGCATTGTCTTGCTAAATTATGCAATGCCTTCTCTGAATAAGACATTTTCCACAGTGTCCCAACTTTTTTTTTTTTTGCAGCAAATTATGTGAGATCTTCTTAATTCTACAGTAGAATGCACCCACACTTCTAAACAAACTGCAAAGGGTAAATCCTAAAGAACAAGAATGAAAAGCCAACCTGGAGAGAACCCATTTGGTGTCCCACAGCACTCCTTAGGAAAAACAAAGCATGAGCAATCCCTTGTGGTTTGAATGATAAATTAAACAAAGACCTGGACCCACAAAAGCAGAGTGAAACCTGACATTTCTGGACACACTGCAGAGATCAAAAACAGTTTAGAAAAATCCCTCCATGACCAGCATGTGATTGATCTAGGATGGTGGTCAGCCCATAATAAGACAAATGTCATCTTTTCATGAAAATGGCAGGATTCATGAACAAAGTAAGACCAGTCTACTACACTATAAAAAGGTAAAAAAAAAACTGGACACTGAAACCTGGTAGTTAACCTGGTTGTTGGCCAAATAGTTGTACAAATCCACCTACTGGACCAACTAATATAGCAAGTGTGTGGACTTCACACCTTCAGACCAATCGTGTGGTTCTTTGCCAAAAAGGTTAAAAAATGTAAATATCTCGGGGAAACTAAGAAGTCCAAAGACAGACTCCAAAACCTGTACGTACAGTTTAGCATTGATAGAGCACTAATGCCCTTTTTGAACTGAGTGCTGATAACATGCCAGATGGTCCGTCTCGCCTTTAGTCTGGAAGACGTGGTGTCCATGTTTTTTTAAAGAGAAATTTAAATTTTGATTTCGTTTGACACCAAACAGTTTTCCACTTAGCCTCAGTACATTTTAAATGAGCTTTGTCCCAAAGAGAATAACAGCATTTCTGGATCATGTTCACACATGGCCTTTCCTTAGCATGATAAGGATTTAACCTGCATTTGTGTAAACTGTGTTCACAGACAGTGATTTCTGGAGGTGTTAATGAGCCCATGCAGCGGTTTACACTGCAGATTCATGACTGTTTTATTGAGCCCCGAAGATCATGTACATTCAATGTTGATTTTTGCCATTGTCTCTTGTTCGCACAGGGATTTCTGCATGTTCTTTGAAACTTGGGAAAATTGGTATAAAAAGACCTGCAATGTCCTGCACAGAGATCTGACCCCAACCAGCCTTTCCAGAGGTGTGGAGGTTCTTATAACAATTCAATCTGGATCCAACAAGCACATTGGAATGTAATTCCAATAAATATATAGTCATAAAGTGTATCTTGGTATATTTAATGATAACAAAATCGATTAAACAGGGAGCAGTGGCACAATCCAGGCTACAAAAGCCTACCAAAAAATTTCTATGCAACACGTACGTATATCGAGGGAAAAGTTCAGGAAAGTTGACCTTGGTGACTCCGAGCAACTTCAGGCCTCTGACCAGAAATGCAGCTGAATGAGAAACTCTGAAAAATTTAAGCGAGGCACTCAGCAGCCTGTCAAAGACTGAAATGTGTCCCACATAATAAAAGTATATCTTGCAAACATGCGAAGGCGCCTGTGACAGGCCTTCACTTCGTATGAGAAAAAGAGCAGGTCGTGAAGTGCTGCAGCCAAAAGAATCAAACAGAAGTGGTCTTTTCTTTTTTTTTTTTTTTTTTATACAGCTCCTGAATTATTATGGACATTTCATGCCAAACCGAGTCTTGGCTCGAAGCCCTGGTAAAAAAACATTGGAAAGACTTCTGCTGCTTCAATCACAGGTACTTGTACTCTGTGATGGTCTTATTATGGGATGTGTGCTCTGACGGACTTGGCAGATGAAGCGCCAGTTGGTAAAATGACCAGTCAGCTGTGTGTTTCTGTAGCTTTCAGTAGAATACTTGAAATCTTTGAAAACAAGGCATTTGAAGAAATTTGCCAATTAGCACCTCTAGTGCCAGGTTCCACAAGAACAAACCAGTGTGTTGTCCAGAGGCCTGAGTGCAAAATCAAAGTGTTCACCTTTTAAAAAAAAATCCATGTTCCATTAACAGTCTTTTATTACAGCATATACGCCAACCGAGATCATTCATATGCTGGTCATGAAGCCCTTTTTGTCGACTCGCGGCAGTAGTAAAGTAGGTCCAGATTTTTTCACAGATTGCAACCCATATGAATCTCACAATATCACATGGTGTCTCACTCTCTACTTGAACAGAAAACATTATAACTTGGACTCAATATTGCTTGTTTTTTTTTTTCCCCTCAAGATCTCGTTTTTAACACTTGCTACTAAAAGTTTTTTCTCAGAAGCCTTGAGCTTAATGGAGTGATTGTCTTCATCTCCTCTGCATGTGAGACAAATAACCAGGGCAACCAGAAGAGATAAATGGTATTGCGGTATATTTAGAATAGTGATTGAAGGCTTGCTGAGAAACAGCACCGCTTTTTCAGATTTTCTGAAGAGAATGTGGTTAGAGGCACCAGCAATGCGGATAATTTTGTCAGAGAAGAGTTGGTCAAAGATCTAGAGAAGGGGAAAGGGGGTAACTCAGTGGTTCAGATGTTCTTCTGATCAGAAGGTCGTGAGTTCTAATCTAAGCACTACCCACACTGCGACTGCTGGGCCCTTGAGCTCAGTGGTATGAATGAGATCATTCTCATATAAAAGCGAAAGCAAAATGCCGTTGAAGGTTGCATTTGTGATTTCTCTCGTTATCATAAAGGATATTATAACAGGAGATTTTTTTTTTGCTGCAAAAGTGCAGAACTCACATTAGACTCAAAATCATGGAGTGTAGTGTTTTTTTTTATTTAATTAAATTTTCGGTATAGCACTTTAATTTGTAAAGATGTTCCTTTATTAAAAACTAGTTTGAGATTTATATCTCCTTGCCCGATTTTAACCACACTAGCATTCTATGAACATGAGAAACTCCAGACAGAGAGCAACCCAGGCTCAGGATTAAACCCAGGTTCTCTGAGGATGTGGTATTTTAACCGGTTTAAACATACCTTCAAAAAGATGAAGCCAATCACAGACAAGATTATCTAACGTCCAATGCATAGATAGAATGGGGCAATGCAAATAAGCATTTGAAAGAATATTGAGTTCAAACTAATATGTTTCTTATTCAAGAAAATATCGGTCACAAAAATTGACTCTGCACAAAACCCTACAGTACCAACGCCTTCTATGCCCAGTATGTGATCTTCAGGATGGTGGACAGTTCATAATGGTGCAAACAAAGAGGAAGCCATCAAATAGAGGCAGCCTTCAAATTTAGAGACAGGTTTTTACCTTCAACCTCAACCTACTAGAAGTACTATAAACACTAAGACCTCAACAAATATGTCTAAAGCAGCAAAGACTCAGAAGGTTCCAGAGGCACTGTTACAACAAGCAAGATGGAATATTATCATTTTTTAGGTTCTATCAGCATATTTTGCGAGGTGAAAAAACCCCCAAAAAACATGTCTGACATGTAAAATATACCAGAGGAACATTCACAGGATACTAATCCAAGCTTTGGCTCAAACTGTTGACTTAAAATGTATTTTTGAATCTAGTTTATTCCATTTTCTTTCAGTTTGTATTTTTTATTCATGTGTATGTTCGTTAGGTGCTGCTGTCTTTACCCTTGTACTCCAGATGGAAGCCGGTGTAGCTCACTGAACCATCACTGCGAAAGGCTATGTGCATGATGTTCGAGCTGCTCTCTATCTTCTCCGGCAGCTTGCTGTCTTGAAACGTCCCAATCAGATGGCTGTTGGTGTGCGGTCCATCATAAATGTACAGGAAGTCGTAATTGGGCTCAATGCTGAAGCTGAAATGGAAAGCAAAGACTCAGGAAGAACCTTGACAGGCGTTAAACATGATTTTTTGTACCTGCTTTACTGATATTTCTCCAAGATTGGAATAATCGTGAAAATATTGTAATTGGAGGGCAGGAAGCCAGAAACCCTTCAATGCACCAAAAGATTTAGCCTCTAATAGGGTTTTTAGAGAGCACTATCTACCAGTGGTTTTCAAAAGGCCATATCATATGATTAACACCACTTTCATCCACATCAAACCATTCATTGAGACCTTGTGAATGCTTTGACCAGCTTGTGGATGAGCATCTGATCATCCTTGAAGAGTCCACCATCAGGATGAAGGTAATCATTTCAAGAAACTTTGTATAGGTTTGCAGTGATGCTTCCTTCTAACCAGAGACAAGTGGAGGATACTAATGCATGAAGAAATGAGACCCACATCCTAACAAAATAATCAACTAGTTTTTACTTTGCTTGAAATCCTCACTAGGAGACACTAACTAAATAATTCTGGATCATAGGTGCATTTGAAGAGGCAGCTCTTATCAGGTTTTTCATGAATGGAAAAACAGCATTAGTGAAAATTGAGGATGAAATGGTCCCAAGTGGGAAAAATATATATTCTGTGAAATGAAGATAAAAATGCTCCATTTTACACTTGCGTATAAAAACAGGCTTTTTTTTCCTGGTTGTAACACACCGTTAATTAATGTAATATATCCAAAGAAAACAGCTCTTTCCACAGCATACGCAATACTTTCTAATTGTATTTGCTGAATATTTCAGAGATTTCTTCACAAAAAACTGCTACATCAGCTGATTTATTTTGTTTTTAAGAGATTTCTATTTATCAGTCAACTGACACCACACTACTACATCCTAAACACCAAGAAAGACCTACCTGATGAACGCCAATGAGATGACATAATCAGGGTGCACAGTGATGAACCAATCACAGTCTTTGCTATGTGGGTAGGGATGAGGAAAGTTTGGAGACAGGATGAATCCAGATGATCCTGTGATGTTTCCTCCACAAGGAGCTGAAAGCCAATAGAAACAATAGAATTCATTATTATTATTATCATTAGTAATAGGATAAAAATCTGAGGTAGAACATATAAATCGGAACTGGAATCCAGAAAGCCTAGGATGGATTGGTTTAGTGTAGAATAGTCAGCAAAAGATTTTTTTGCATATGTTGTTAAATGGGGTATTCAACACAAACATAACAAAACAGTTTGAATTTCTCCTCAGGAACTTTCACCTCAGGAACTCAGGAAGTTCAGCAAGTGCCCTCAAAATCAACATGGCTTTCAATAAACGTGGCGTACTGTTGTACTGTTGTCTTTCAAGATTGTGAAAACAAACTGTATTTAAAACAGTATAACACACAAAATTTGCAAAAAAAATTATAACTTAAAGTACTTTTTGACCACTAGTTTTGTAAACTGCACCCGACTGCAGAATCCTAGCAATTTCCCAGTCAGAAGACATGCTTCATATGCTCTGGTGCCTAAATGCTGACCGAGCACTCGATCAGAGATTTCTGTCGACGAGATTTATTATTAACGTCATTTTCTCACTTCTGAAAGGGTAAGATTAGTTTTTTTTTCTCTCTGGCTCGAGTTTACGGTGCTCCTCTGTACCATGGCAGGTGTGAAATGCTTGAAATGAGGTGAAACCCAAGGTTCCCAACAGAGTTTTAAGGTGGAACCTCTGCAAATTGAAAAATCTCACCGATGCAGGTAGGAGGGCTCGGTTGCCAGTAGTATCGGTTTTCCACCTGAATGCAGGTGATCCGAGATTCGCCCTGCAGTTCGTAGCCTGGGTCACAGACGAAGGTCATGGTATCGCCCGGTTCCTTGCCCTCACCACTCCGTGTGCCGTTCATTGGGGTGCCTGGGTCCCTGCAGGCGGTCGCTACTGAACCTGATAAATAAAACCAGGCAGAATTGATGCTTAAGAGGCTGCGTATCGAGTTCAGGACTTCAGCGGATTTTTATTCTACACATTACAGATTCAACGCCCACTACCTCAACCTGTCTTTTTGCACACATACATATACTGAACAAGCAACTGCAAACAACTGTACTATATTAGAAATTCTCAAATCAACAGTGTTTATGCCTCCAGGAATGTCAATCCTGCTTTGCATGTCAATATGTGTGTGTATATATATATATATATATATATATATATATATATATATATATATATATATATATATATATATTTCTTTGTGAAATTTGACTGTGAGGTTCTTGCTATCAAAAGCATTAAATCTTCTGTTCGTTCTATCTATCTATCTATCTATCTATCTATCTATCTATCTATCTATCTATCTATCTATCTACACACACACACACACACACACACACACACACACACACACACACACACACACACACACTTTCTTTTATTATATTTCGATAATTAAATTTTTTGTTTTTAGTTATACATTTAATTAAAATTCTAAATTGAATCGCATATGGTTGCGTATGTGACAAAAACAAATGAATTTTAATTTATTTTACAAAAAATTAAATTGTCCAGCTCTTTTTTTTTTTTTTTTTAAGTATTACTTGAAGTAAATAGCAGCTGGTTTGCTTTGCCCACCATAATGATGGAAAGAACCTCAAAATATCAGATATTTATTTCATTTCCTGCAGCTGTCCATCAGATACGCCAAACAAGCTAAAAAAATCAGATTCCGAAATTTTCTTCCTCCAGTCTTTAAAAAAAAAATTAGCCCGTTTTTTATTTACGTATTGATTTCTCCGCATTTATGCGCAGTGTGATTATCCAACTGGCTCCCAACCGACTCATGAAACACTAAAAATTAATCCAACATCTTAAATCTATTATGTTTAGTCCTGCAGGAATGCATTCCTTTAGTAAATAATGAATTCGTATATTTTAATTTAAGCTGCTTACTGGAAAAGTCGATTGCAAAGCCTGACTTGCTGATGTAGAAATCAGTCTCGAACTGAATGGTTACTACATTGAGGGTGCTGTGGATCCCATCAGGCAACAGCGAGCCACTGACTTCCCTCAGAAGCATCTCGTTCTCCGGATGCCCGTCCCACACCTTCAAGATGTCATGAGATGCTTCCGTGTCGAAAGCTAGAAACTGGAGGCTAAACAAAGAGAAATTAGATTTTAATTGCAATGAGAACATTTTAAAGCTTTTTTTTTGTGAAATTAAGATAAGATTTATAAACCTAGCTGACTCATTCTTTGCCTAGTTTTGGTTGACCAATAGCAATGGCTGGTCCCAAGACCCAATCAAGCAGACTTTCCCCTTAATAAACGTCCATGATGATCACCCGGAGACGACGAAACACAATCCTGATCTTTGTCTTGTAATTCATTACTGCTGAATCTTTATCACAGAATGCAATTAGCAGACATATTCTTTAACACTGAACTTCCTGTTCATCCTCCTTTATCATTCCTTTTAATCACTGACCTACTTACTAATGCTTTAGAAACATCTCTAAGGATAAAAAAAGACTTAACTTTCATGATGTTTGAATTAAATGTTATTTTACAGAAATGCTGAGGTACCTGACAGTATTGCCCGAGTCCACCTCGATGATCCAGGTACAGCGGAGATTGTTGTCATAAGGGAACGGATATCCAGGAGATAATATCCGGCCTGAAGACTCACCTCTGAAACTTCCACCACATTCGGCTACAAAAGACCAGAAAAAATAAACAGGTTTATGGGTCACCTACTGCTCATATCTGTGATACAGAAAAATGGCCTGTTTGCACAATCCCAAAAGAAAAGTTGCCAGATACTGCATAAAGTTTGTGGTCCATATAGTGTATTAAAGTTTGTGGATGTGTTTTTGAACATTCTATTAAATATTTAGTCCTTATTTTCTCTTATAATAATCTCCACTCTTCTGGGAAGATGTTCCACTAGATTTTATAGAGATTTGGAGGATGAGAATCATTCAGCCACAAGGGTAAAGTCGGGTACTAATGTAGGTGGGAAGTTGAGGAGTTCTGGGGTGCAGTCAGCATTCACATTCATCCCAAAGGTGTTCAGTAGGGTTGGAGCTCTAAAGCAGAAGATCTTCCTCCCAAAGGAAACTCAGGAGGAATCAGATGCGTTGGATCAAGAAACACATACAAGGTGAAGCACGATGGTGGTAGCACAGCACAGTAATAGCTTAACAGGCCAAAATTATAATTTTAATTTATATTTATAGAAAATAAATTTGTGTTACACAAAATAATTTTGGTAAACGAGATTTTTTTTAATAAGATAAAGTTTTGCATACAAAATAAAACCGCATTCTAAATAAATGATAAGTGGTAATGGATCAGTAAAAATCATGGCAAAATGTCTAAAAGGTATACAATTATATATACAAAATATTTAATTATGTCCTCTAAAAGAAACCTTTACATGATATCTGAGATATTTTATATGTAATAAAGTCCAGATTAATTACTTATTAATTGGGACATATTTATTAAAGTACTATATTACTATAATATATGTTTATGTGTTATTATATAATCAATATCTTATTAATTCTTACTGATGGTTTATTGTTATATAATTCATTTCTTATTAATTCTTATTAATGGTTTTGGATAGTCAGACTTTATTTTTATAAACTCTATAAATATCAATATAAAACATTTAGGCCATAGAATGAAGTCTGAAATTCCAAAATGATTCATTTCATAATTATAATTCAAACTAAATTATCATTTATTAATGATCTGATGAAATAACAGTAGACTTATTTATTTTTTTACTTTTTTCCAGATTATGATTACACACCAGCCTCTTCCACAGAATGTTAATGTGGGCGAATGCTAGGGGTGTTTATGCATGAGCAGAGCATCATGATTTAAGTGCACTTCTTTTCTCCCACGGTTAATTAGCGTAAAAAAAAAACAAAAAAAAAACTAACCCTGTTACTGCACTGTACAGTATATATGTGCCAAAAGCCACTCTGGAAGCAGAAGACCAGTGCATTTATCATTGCAGGGAAAATACTTATCCTAGTACTTGTCACAAACATGTTTCAAAAGCAACATATGGACCATCAGTGCAAACAGCAGCAAAGGCATAATTGCATTACATGTAATCTTATTTTAAAACGATAAAAAGAAAAGACGAGTGAAAATGCTTTTTCACCAGCTGTGCTGTCACTTCCACTGTGATGTAGCATCACAGAATGGATGAAGCCGAGATATTCTGGACAACTAAACACATCACTTAGTTGCATTACTGCTCATGATGCAGATCTGAATATAAGTTCTATAATCATTATGAATAAGAAGAGGGCTACATGCAAGAGGGAAGGAGTTTCCAGGTCGAGAAGCTTGACATGCACCTTCTGTATGTCAGATCTTTACTGGATATTGCAGGACTAATTCTTACTAAATGAGGCATACTGAAACACCCAGACAATGGAAAACTGCATCGACTGGTTAAGATGATAGTGTATACACAGAGGAAAGATTACTGCCTGGCCAGGTGCCCAGGGACTCCACGCTATGAGGGGCTGCTACGATTAATGATTGGGCCATTACACCAGGAGTGGCTTGTGACCATAGATTTTGGTGGGCAGCATTAATAACCCTAACGCCTCGAACTATATTAATTCAAGAGCCTGTCACGCTTGACTTATGCCACGGGTTACTGGAGCGAATATATAGAGTAAACCACAAAATATGAAGTTGGAAAAATCCTGAGAAATAACCTATAACAATAACCAGATGGTGTTTTGTCTGAAACCAGCACCCATAGCAAAAAGTCTTATAAAATAAAATGATATAGAAAAGCCAACAAGGGACATGATAAATCAGACGCAATATAATCTTTGTGTACCAAGAAAACGAAATTTTAGATGATTATTATCAAGGCAAATCACTTAGACATAAAAGCAGTAGAAAATGGGAACAGACTGTAATCTTTCTTTATAGAAATAATGCTTTTTAAACCAGCATTAATGCTTCTAAATGTAATTTCTGCAGTGGTGGATGAAGTACACAAACCGTGTTTGGTAAAAAATATGACTCCAGTAAAAGTGCGTCCTTTAAACTTTCACTTGGATAAACGTTATAATGTTCCTATTATCATTTTTATCGCAAGACTCTTTACTTAATCAACTCAGTTGATGTGAAAAGACTCGAATGTGACTCTCAGCACACTGATCCAATAATAGAATGATATTAATGACTCAAACACTGATTGATCTCTATTACAATTATCATGAGCTCGACCCTGATTGGTGGATTGCTGATTGATTGACCAGTTACATTTTTATCCGCTCAGAAATAAAAAGAAACAAAATGTAGTTGAGTAAAAAGTTAAGGTAAAGTAAAAGTCTCCACAAATGAAGTTAAAATGAACTACATTTACTTCCTTACTGTCCACCACTGCAATTCTGTAATGTTATAAACCTACAAGAAGGTGACGGAAATATATCTTAGCTGTCAAGTGCTAGCGGTTATGTTAACATTAAGCACCCCTACTATTCCTTATATTTAAGTCATTTATACGACTCAGCAGTTGAGGGTTGAGGGCTTTGCTCAAGAGACCAGTGGGGGCATCTTGGTTGCACTGGGATTTGATCTCATGATCTCATCAGCACTTGTTAAACCACTCCCTCCCTTTATAACAAAAAAGAAGGCAAGACAAAAAGCAAAGGTATGAAGATGATGACGAAGATGAAGATATGCAGGGATTAAAAGGAACAAAGTCAAAAAAATTGTGAACTGTGACAAAAAAAAAAAAAAAAAACACATAGCACCTTTCTAACAGCCAAAATGTCACACTGAAACTACTTTCTACTAAAACTATTTCTACTTCAGCTTTTGGGTTTCTTTCAAGTAGAGGATAAGCAGATTGAATCCAAATCGGTTGATTATCCAGATGTTTAGGAGAAGATTTAAAGTGTTTGGAATTGAATTATATATAACAAAAGAAAAAACAGAGCTCCACTAGGACAATTTGCATATCTTTAAAATCACTATAAATTGAATACACTGACACATTTCCATTGCCTCCATGTTTTGTTTTTTTTTTTTCAAGCTTGAGTTTTGTTTCGTTTCCGTTTAAAATACTGTTTATCCCGTTGTTGCTCTACATCAGAGGTGAAAAGAGTAATAAAATATTCTGCTCAAGTAACAGTAACTGTTAATTCAATGAAATCTCATTTGAGTTACTCGTCTAAAAATTCCACTCGAGTAGAAGTAAAACGTAGCTCATTTAAAATTCACACCGAGCGAAATTCTCCACGTATTTTTTTTTTTAACAGCGTGGGGTGGGGGCAGGGGGGCAGGGGTGGGGGTTCTAGTGTAGTTCGGAAAGGACAAGTTGATATAAATCTCATACTAGTTGTTTTTAACTGAAGGAAAATCTTACCAAATAAAAGTGCAATAACAAAAAATGAAAGAAAATAAAACTACAGTCCAGGATTTAAGTCCAATGTGTTTTACACTTTCTAGTTTGAAAAAATAAATCTCATGTTATATTGTCATTTATTCGGATTCGGAATTTAGACAGCGAGCGCACGCAATGAACAACTTTTGATTTGATGGCGTTTTGCTTTCAGCTGCGTCTGCATCACTGGAGTCTGTTTTTTCCGTCTCCATCTTTTCCATCTTCTGAGTTTAGAACGTTTGTTCTTTGCCCATCAATCAATCAGCGCAGTAGTTTTAGGGGCACGATTTTTTTCTAGTTTGCAATATTTTTATTGATTCATTTTTTTATTTAGTAACAAAAAGGATTTCAGACATAGTTAAGTATAATACTTCAAACAAAACAAACTTAAGTAAAAGTAAAATGACAGATTTTTTAAAGTAGAAGTACACAATAAAGCTACTCAAATACAGTAACAAACCGCAGCTGCACGACTTGTGTTCAATCTGCCCAAGTTCTTCCCCACTGCTGCTCCCCCCACTGGCTTCCTGTAGCTGCACGTATCAGATTCAAAACACTGATGTTTGCCCACAAGGCAAAAATGGACCAGAACCATCTTACCTCAGTGACCTCATCACATCTCACACTGCACCACGCTGTCTGAGATCCTCCAGCACTGCTTGACTGGTACCACCTTCTCTCAGAATGAGAGGTAAGTATACTCCAAGGCTCTTCTCTGTTCTGGCACTGAGGTGGTGGAATGAACTTCCCCTAGATGTCTGAACAGCGGAGTCCCTGACTATCTTCAAGCGACGTTTGAAGACCTACCTCTTCCTGAAACACTTCAACTAGCACTTTCCAAGTTTGCTTTGTAGAAATCAAGAGTTAATGCCACAATGTAAATGTAACTGTAATTCATTACTTTTCCCCTTTAAGACACACAGTACAAAAAATAAAGATATTCAGAATTATACCTATGCAGGAAGGAAGCTGATGGTCCCAAGCTCGCCTCTCACCGGTCATACACCTCAACACCCCGCTGCCATGCAGTGTGTAGCCTGGATCGCATTGGTACGTGACGGCACTTCCAGCGAAGTGGCCTTGGTCGCTCATTTTGGAGCCGAACTGAGGCACACCAGGCTCGTCGCAGTGAGAGAGTTCGAAACCTGAGAAAAGAATAGAGAGAGTAGGGAATTAGTGTGGGGACACTGAAGCATTCATTTGTTCTGTAATCTGTGTAAGCACTTTATTCTGCTCAGGGAAGCGTTCGAGCCAGAGGTTATCAAGAAAACACTGGATATACGGCGGCAGAACAACCTGGGTTTATCCCGGCCCATTGCAGGACACCTTAAACACACACACACACACACACACACACACACACACACAGGTGACCCTGTAGCTATGCGGCAGCAATGCTACGAAAAGGTTAAAGTAGTAAATTTCCATTTGAATATTTGTATTTAATCATTTTGTTAGAACAATATAAACCGAATCTTTTATTTCACATTGTGGGCTAATCAAAGCTAGTCAGCAGCAGTGGCGTTAAGTATTTGAGTAAACCTACTCTGTTACTCTACTTAAGTAATTTTTTGTCTCCTTTCAAGTTTTACTGAGTATCAAAGATATAATCAACTTTGACTCTCTACTCAATTACAGTTATGATTTAATAGATGTACTTTTTTACTCCATTGTATTAAATCTGACAATAAGCATTACTCATTACATTGTGCAATCAGTCAATCAGCTTTGAGTATTTGGTTTTTACTTCATCAAAAATGATTTACTTTCTTTTTTTTGTCCACTACTTTGTGACATGATCATGTCATTGTATTGGTTAATTAAATATTTTTTAAGATTTGTTTGACCTTTGTTGCGTTCTGGCGTGTTGAAGAGACGGTTGTGTTGACGGTTAATGCAGTGTTGCAATGCAATTTGATTTCAATTTTATTGAATAAAACCTTACAAATCAATCGTTCAACCAAAAAGGTCAGTTCGTGAGAGGAGGCGGAGCAAAGCTACTACGTTTTGCCCGGCGTGCGAAACTTCGAATATTTTCACAATTTGGTCATATCGCTAATATCAGCATCGTAAGATTAAAAAAGTGGAAGAGAACCGTCCGTACCGTTAAATACACTTTAATGAACCCGTGAGCAATTGTTTCTAAGGTTTTTGCGCAGAAAAGCTCAAATAAACAAATATTTATTCATGAAAAACCAGATTCAGTATAACAGAATCCATTACAAAACATTTCTGTTTAGATGATTAAGATACCACATTATCATCGCACCCCGTACCTGCGAGTGTGATTTAGCATCTCTCGAGTAGCTTTGCTTTTCTTTGGCTCCAGATGGGTTATCAATCTGTTTTCATCCTCTCTTCAAACCAGCTCTGCTGCAACTCATTTTAATTTATGGGACTAATTTTGGCACCACAATATAAACCCTGTTTCTAAAACTGATGGATTTTTTCGGTTCCTACACTAAGAGCTGCACCATCTTGTATTTCTTACTTCGGTATTGAGTCAGATACAGAAATAAAAATCAGGATCAAGAAAACATCGAAAAATGTCAGAATCAGGAGTATTTATATCTCGCTATTGATTTGCGGCTCTCTAACAGTAAGAACGGCATGTAAACATAGAGCATTAATAACCTCAGGGTGGCTCCATTCTTTATGTGTGTAACAGATATTTATGAGCCAACAACAAGGACAGCAGTGCCAGTGTGTGTGTGTGTGTGTGTGTGTGTGTGTGTGTGTGTGTGTGTGTAGGAGCAGATAGTAGAACAACATATACATGAGCCAGGGATTGGGGTCCAAGCAAGAGGCATAAATATTCTCGTCAAGCCGCAGCTTGTACTGTAGCGACTACAGTGTGCATCAGAAGAAAATCCCAGCAATGAAATTGAGCCTCTATTTCTATTCTTTATTGGTTGTGTAAATTACATCATTTCCTAATTTTACGGTGTCGGATTCAGTGCTTTTAGGAGCAAATTTGTTTTCAAGACCAGCGTGTTAAAAAGCCGCACAGCACTTTCGCTAAATCGGTTATCCCTCTGATGGCGGTTCATAGGGACTCGAAGCTCGTCACGGTGCCCGTCAGAGCGTTACAAATGCCCCTGAATTGCAGATTGCAGAAAAGAAAAAATGCTGTGCTAAAGAACAGTGATGTTAATTGAGGTATTTGTGGACTGTAATTAATATCAACAGTCTACTACAAAAGATTAGTAGCAGGTTGCATGAACAGCGCCCATCACTGGACAATGAATAAATTGTAACGAATGGACATTTGGTGTATGAGTATGGGTTCTGGTTCCTCTCAAGGTTTCTTCCTCCTACTATCTCAAGGATTTTTTCTCACCACAGTTGCCACTGGTTCACTCTATTAAGGACAAACTTACCATTATACATTTTATAAATAAAAATGAAAATGAACCGTATTAATCCGCTAGCGCTATTAAGGGCTATTAAGTTGCCCCTTCAGTCGTCCCATCGACCAATAGTGGATTTTACCGATGCCGATAGCTGATTGGTTCGTACTTGCCGATAACCGATTAATGAGGTAGCAATACTACCAAACATGATATTGGTTAAATTGTTAAATTTATAGTTTATAGTTGTATTTAGAAATATAATTTGTAATTAGAAACATTTTGTGTTTAGAAATGTATTTTATTTTGTATTTGTATATAAAAAGATTTTTTTTTTGATAAAACATTTTGCATTTAGAAAGTTATTTCTATTTGTATTTAGGAATATATTTTGCATTCAGAAACATTTTGTATTTCAATATTGATTTGATATTCAGAATTGGATTTTTGTATTTGTATTCAAAAAGATATATATATTTTTAAATATATTTTGTATTAAGAAATATATTTGTAATTGGCCAATTGGTGCTATCGACTAACTATTATTCATGAGTGTATAATCCACTGCGCTGGTGGACATTAAATGCTATAGAAGACCAAACTGTACAACAAAGACCCAAAGGTGCATAATGTGCCAAAAGAAATGGAGCAGCACCATCCTGGAGTTTCTGCTAAGGGTGACAGAGGGTCAATGGCATTTACCACTGACATCATAAGTGTGAAACCTGTTATGATCGAAGGAGCAGAGAGTCAAAGTTTTTTTGAACTCCTGTCATGAAGTAGTTAAGAAAAAATAATGCTTCTACCAAAACTTTTCTTGACTCCTTTATTGTCAGTAGTGGGACAGCAATAAAAGGGTAAAAGAAAAAAACGATATATTACCGCAATTTCAAGTTGGTAGCAGTAGCTACTTCAGCGGAGTCCACTGTTGGAAACAATTTGGCTGAATATAAAATATTTAAATGTAGAGGATATTATTTTCTACCTGGAGTTACAGCAGGGACTAAGGTAGGACTTTTACTGCGGGAAAATCGTGTCATTCTTTGAGCTGACTCATAGCATGGTTGTGAATTCAAATAAGAGCCGGGGGATTTAGAGTAATTATCAAACCAATCTAAACAAAAAAATGTCGTGTTTTTATCCAAATAAAAAACCTGACATTATGGGCAGAGGAATGTTTAATCTGCGTGATCTTGTTGCTATCCTAATGCACAGTATCAAGTCGTATACACAGACTTGAATCCATATATCCTACTAATGCAGTATGAAATAAATCAGGCAACCCTGGCAGCTCTAAAATGGCTTGTCGAGCAAAAGTGAAGCAGCCTCAGAAGATAAAAAAAACATTATGGTATAGAGACAGTGGTGAGACAGAGCTATGGGACTCTGCTCTTGTAATTTATCCAGTTTTATCCGACACACCGCAGCAGTGGAAGTTGAAACAGCTACTCAGGGAGTGGGACATATTCTCCGATTCAAAGCCAGTGAATTGAATTTCAGAACTCCAGCAATGGATACATTAAAAAGACCGTATGCGAGCGAGATAAATGTATAAACCTCTGGCGAAACCTTCGAATGAAAAATGTAAGATGGATAACCAACTAAAAAAAAATCTATTATTTATACCTATAGCCTGTGTCAGGGAAAAAAAGATGGCATGGCAGTCTCTGCTTGTGCAGTGTTAATGAGAATTACTGAAAACGGGCAGCAGATTCCGTTTGCGTTCGAAGCCTCGTTGAAAGAAAAATTGTATCTGAAAAGAAAATATATAAGTTTATTGACCATCTGAAAAAACCCTGGTCAATACGTGAAATGCATATCATTTTTGCTGTTTTTTTTTTTTTTTGTTTGTTTGATTGTTGTTTGATTATCTGATTGTTTTTTGAGGTCTCTGGACTCCAATACAACAGTTTTGAGCCTTTGTATTATAGTAAAACCATACAGTTTGGAAACAGCTAATTTTATATCATTTTTGAAACACATGCATGTTCCTGTTGTTTCTATGCAACTAGGTAAACACTAAAACACTCAAAAACTTGAAACTGAATGACTGAAAGAAAGTTTTGTGGACAGGTGAGTCCAAATTTAAATTTTTGAGCATTAGAGATGATGTTAGCAGGCTGCCTCACCCCCACAGTCAAACATAGAGGTGGAAGCGTAATGGTGTGAGGATGTTTTAAAGCAGGGAAGGTTGGAAACTTAATCCAGGTGAAAGGAACCAACATGGCAACCATTCCATATTTCACCACCATGTAATTCTGTCTGGACTGCAGCTCATTGGAACCGAATTTGTACGTCAAAGTTTTGTATTTAGAGAGCAAACAGTCGTCTGGAGTGATATCTATCATGGAATGACCTGCCCAGTCACCGCACCTTAATCCTAAAACATTTAGTAAAGAACAGGCAGGATTTAATCAAATGCAGCAAAAAATTATTGATGGTTATTTGAAGTAATGTACAGCTGCTGAGAAGAAGCACCAGTCCATGGAGATGCCCAAATATGAAAAGCTTCAGGATTCTCAGTTTAGAGATGCAATAATTTCCTTATAATGATGGTCTGCAACCTTTGCAACCAAAAGAGCCATTTTTGTCCTACCACAAATAAAATTTGCTGGAGCCGCAAAACATATTTGACCTTTAAATGAATAAAACACAATTTGTTGTAACATGCAGAAGAAAGGTAGTTACCTGGTTGCACCACTAGTTGGCAGTAGTGAACTTTTCTATTGTATTTTAGTAATTTATACCTTTGTGTCTCTGGGAGTGTTGCCTGGCAATGGGAAAGTGGTGTAGTGGAATAGATGCTTGATATTTTAATGAGCGATTCTTTCATAAATTCTCCATCAGTGAACAGCTTCCGCGTTTGGAGACTTTAGAAATGGCTGAAATGGTTATTTTCTGTTCATCTTCGGCTGGGTACTTCTCAGCAAACCAAGATTTTTTTGATTTATCCATAATTTTTTATTTATCCATAGTTAGCATAGTTATGAGAACAGGGGTCTGGACCTCAGCCGTCCCAACAATGGACTCTTTTCACTGTTGCGTTCAAGGATGCGCATCAAACACAGAGAGAACGAGGAGGAGCTTCTTCCCGCAGGACATTCATAGTTTAAACCAGTAAAACGCCCAGTACCTGGACTTACTTTTACTTCTTTTGCACAATTTATTTGCACAATTGCACAACTGTCACTTTAACACTGGACTGGAAGAACTCAGGGTCACTTTATCAGCACAGGAACACTTTAGTGACAATCACACTGGGGGACACTTTATATCTGTCAATATTTATGTCATATACATACCCAAACCTTTCTGCCTTATAAATATATATATAATTTTAGTTTAAATATCAGCTCCAAGAAGGTCAGTGTGCGGGAAGTAGACAGTAAGTGATGTATGGTTTGATCGACAAAATATTAAAACTATTTTTAGTGGCACATCTGTTACCTGGAATGAATTGTTCCCTATATATATTTTTTTTTTATTTACATTTCGTCAAGACATGTGCAGGGAGCCACAGAAGGAGGGCTGAGGAGCCGTGGGTTCTGCTCTATACAGACAAACTGAATGTCACAGGAATTGTCTCCGGAGTCACCTAGCTGACGTTTGCTTCACAATAATGTACAGGTCATGAAGTTTCCTCGGAGGCATGAAGAGCTTCTCATGGATGCTGAGATTTGTGGGAATGGAAAATGATATGACGTGGACAGGAGATGTGGAATGAAAAGTAGAACAGTGCTTGCTCTACGGTTAGAAGAATAGAATGCCATGGATATGCCTGATTGGAGTTTCAACAGCTTTGACGGATTAGAGTTTATTCCACGAGCAAACTTTTCGAGAGGAAGAACTGCTGTCAGGAGGAGCGTTCTGTCAACCAGCGTGTGTGCAAATACGTGATTTGGGAGCCAGGGCCAAATGCTGAAAGTTGATAAGTGGATAAGTTTTGGTTAAACAGGCTGCTGGTTAAAAAAAAAAGAAATTCTTTAATCATAAATCACTTACACAGTTCCAACAAGTGTGCCTTTGACGTGGACAAAGGTATTGGGATGCCTGACTTTTCCAGCCATATGTGGTTCTTCACCAACAGAATTCGATAAAAACATCTTTGGATCCAGCATGAAATTTTCTCATCACATGAACTAGGGGACAGAAACCTGTTCCAGCATTCCCATTAGCACAAATCCAGCTCCATGAAGATCGTCACTAGGTTACGTATGCAACCCCAGTTCTTCCCCAAACTGTTACCACAAAATTGGAGGCACACAATTGTATAGTTTTCCCTTTACCAAACCTGATCCAGCATGACACTACCACTGTTCACAATGCCAGCTCCATGAACATCTGCTCCAACTGTAATACACATCTTTTGGATGATGCTGACTGCCCCCAGTCCTCCTTACCTCACCTCACCTACACCTGTACCTAATTTTACTCACATGCTTATGATAGCACAAATCTCCACAAAATCTAGAGGAACATCCTCCCAGAAGAATGGAGGTTATTATCACAGCAAATGGGCACTAAATGTGGAACAAGATGTTCAAAACGCAGAATCATATGGTCAGGTGTCCAAAATCTTTTGCCAGTAAAGTGTATAAAATGATGAGACAGCTTTCTAAAAAAAAACATCTGTGAGAATCCAATGTGTAGATGTTATTCCATAGTTTTATGTGAAGCACTCACTGGTCTTGCTTGTTTGCTACAAGGAAAAAAAAATCCTTTGTTGATTGCCTACAATGTCAGTCAAAATGTTTTATTCTTCAAAAATAAGTGCTTCTTGTCCACGATTATTAACAAAATGTTCCAAAACTCGAGGCTAGAGGTCTGACCTGAGCGACTAATCCGGCTCTAATTAAATACAATCCACTTCCAATTGTTACTGCACCAGAAACAGCTTATGCATTTTTTTCCGGCTTCCCGCGAGCACCATTACGGTAAAAAAAACCACTTTGCTGTTGCGAGTACACGCCGCGCAAAAATGTCACCGTTGCAGATTATGACTTTAAATAAAGTTCACAGCATCGGAAAAGTGGCTGTTACTTACTCGCATTCAAGAAAAAAAGAAACAGATGATGCGTGGCCTGGCATTTTACATGTCGCCTAGGAATAAAATGTGGCCTAAAAGCCAGATGATTAATTGTACATAAAATAAAATAAAAAAAACGTGTCCAAAAATCGCTTCGGAAACATATTCAATATATATATATATATATATATATATTCTTTATTTTTTTTTTTTATTATTTATTTTTAATAAATAGTCATACTCTGTATAAATGTGTATGTGACAAATAAAATTTGAATTAGAAAATTTTCCCAATTATTAAATATTAGTTTTATTCTGTGGATTTTTTAATTGTTAGATCACATTAAAGGTGTAACAAGTCTGAAATGTATGTGGTTATTATTTCTGTCTATATATAAAAAAACTTGCAATTCCATAAGGGAGTGTAGACTTTTTATATCCGCTGTATAAAAACCCAGCTTTGTCAACGTCTCACCAACTATACTGAGCCGTGTTTTCTTGTTTGATATTCTGTTCTTGACTATTATTGATTTCCACTTTTGATTCGTCTGTGTATTTATGATCCTGTGTGTCTGATAGTTTCTTTGCAAAGTTTTTTCTGACAATACCAAGCCGATTACACCAAACACTATGTCCTCTTTTGCTATTTTCTTCTTGCTCACATTTCCATTTCCTAGCCTTGTCTGATCAATTTGTTGTCACATGTTTCACGTTCTCGGTTTGAATCCCTCTTCCGATTTGTCTGCTGCCTTCTTTCTAAACACTGTCCGCCTTTAACTCCAATTACATTGGTCTCAACCCTCCTTACATGTCACTGCTTTATTGAGAAAGTAGGAAAATATTGCAACAAACATCACCGTGGCTTACCAACCCTAACAGGAAGTTTCACGTGTTTGTAATTAAAAATTACAATCAACTAGGATGTCCTTTGTACCAGTAATTGTAATAAATAGGGACACAAATAATATCATTCAAACCGTTATGAGTTAATCAGAGCTTAACGAGCGAGCGAAATGCCTAATTAACCCTGGAAAGGTGCGAGTGAGACGAGCTCCACCATCCCATCAGGAGTTGATGTCCCGGAGGAAAAGTATTTGCAGAAACACGCTGTTAGTGAATCTAGCAGCATTCTGCTGCATGCTAATAGAATTAAACTGAGAAATTCCACAGTGAAAGTATTCTAATAGCCGCAGTCAAAAAGAAATTGGACCGTATGCCGTTATGGAGTTTGTGTTCCATGATTAGAGAGAAACAGAAAAAATTTTTACACCTCGTTTGGTTTAGGGATAAAAAAAAAAATCTATCTCGCCTTAGTCCTGGACAGTCGGAGCAAAGTTTTTGAAAGGACAGAAAGTTTGGATGTATAAAAAGGCTATAAATGTTATGCCACTTGATTTCTTTATGAAAACTGAACAAAATGAGCTGCAAGTTTTAAAATGTGGCCTATTCAGGAAACTCCCACTGTCGCAAACAATTAGCTTTTTGTATTTGGACTAGATAATGTATCCACAATGCCCAGGGTTGCCAGGTCTGTGTGACAAATGCACCCAAATGAAAAAACAGTATAAAAACGTGGTCTGTCTTGTGTTAATGTTTTGAAATGGTTTCGAATAAGAAAAAAACTTTTGATCGGAAGATTGTGAGATAAAATCCCATGACCGGTGTCAGGCTGTCATTGTTGGGCCCTTGAGCAAGGCCCTTAACCCTTTACCTGCTTAGATTAATGTACAACCTCCAAATCCAAAAATGTTGGGGCACTGTGTAAAATGTAAATTAAAAACCGAATGCAATGATTAGCAAATCTCATTAATCCATATTCTATTCAAAATGAAGCAAAAAACACATGAAATGTTTAAACAGAGATTATACACCATTTCAAGAAAAAAATAAGGTGAACTGAGGAGACCAGTTGCTGAGGTTTTAAAAAGGAATGTTCTATCATAAGTGTCTGATACAGGATTCCAGCTGCTCAACAGTTCTGGTGTCCTTTGTTGTATTGTTCATTTCATGATGCACCAAATGTTTTTTTGAGACGTGTTGCAGCCATCAAATTAAAAATTATTTGAATATTTTTTAAATAATTTAATCATTATTTTTTTTACTTAAAATGGTACATTTCCTCAGTTGAAACATTTCATGTTGTTTATGTTCTAATGTGAATAAAATATGAGTTTGTAAGATTTGCAAATCGTTGCATTTTGTTTTTATTTACATTTTACAAGATTTTTGTTTTGGAATTGGAGTTCAGGATAAGCGTATCTGCCAAATGCCATAAATGTGATGTAAATGTCAGGAACATCTTTCACAACCAACTAAAGGCTCTTACAGAACTTGGCTGATGCTAAGAAAACAAATTATAGCAAATGAAACTGTATACTACAGAGTTCTTCTACCTTTTGTTCACTATGGACACGGTTTAAATTTCCGATCTGAATAACATTGTATTTCCTATTGAAAGTAATCCAATAGGATTTTAATACTGGGAAATGGTGTTGTATGTTAAAGGAGAAAAGTGATTTGTTCTAGAAAACACTATAGTTTTAGAAACCTGATGATCGGATTTGATTTCCATTTGGGCCAATCTTTTTAGTCCAACACTAAAATTCTGATGTACGAGGTTGTATAAAAAAATTTTGATACACGTTCAATTTGCAAGGAAGTACTTTATATATCTACACACTATCACCTTCAAACAATCCCCTTCCACAGCAATACAGCCGTCCCAGTGCCTTTTCAAAGTGTGTTAAGCACCTCCTGTTCTCCACGCTGGATCTCCGCAACGGTGTCAAAATGGCAACCTTTGAGCTGAATCCATCTTTAGATAGAGGGCGAAGTCCTCAGGAGCCAAATCTGGTGACTAAGGTGGGTGCGTAAGTAAACGTTGTTGAGTGTTTCCTGGCAATCATCATGCACGAGTTGACGGAGGGTTTTGACATTTATTGGGGGTGGAGCTCGTTGAAGGTCTTCCTGATCTCTCCCAATTTTCCAGTGATGTTCGTCCACTCTTGAAGTGCGCGTGTCACTCAAACATCTCGTACGACTCGTTGCAGCATCGCCGTATTTCAGACGTACGTCATGTCAAACGTCTCTGTTGCAGATTTGCCCGGTTTCACGTGGCATTGCATGTTTGCTCATCGTTCTAGCTTGCTGTCCATGATAAAAATTTTTCCAAAATAATCTTTTGATGGATGTGCACCAACCCTGCAGAGAGTGAAATCAAACTAAACCAGGGTTCTTTCTTCTTGAGAGGCACTTTAATCAATTTTAGATCCAGCTGTAATAAATCTGTTGAGCTTCTCAAACATTTCAAACTTTCAGGTGCATCTGGCATGGTTTCAATTTCCCTGTGTACCTTGACATGTTCGTTCAGTCGAATCGATATTTTCATCTAAAAGGGCCATTCCAAAAACTAATCAGCTCGAGCGAGGACAAACCACGACCCGGGCCGAGGACAGAGCCATGGCGGAAATGCAGAAATATGGAATCTGGTACAAGGTGTTAAACAAGGCAGGGCTCAAGTGTGTAAAATAAAAATATGCTTAGTTTCTAAAAAATAAGGAAAGTTGATACCAGTGGTCCCGTGAAGGTTAACATTAAAACAGGAGGATCTGTATCTGAAAAAGGCAAGCAAGCAAGGTCCAGTGTAAGAAATTGAGAAGATGAAAAGAAGGATTGAATTTATCACAGAAAGAGTGGGTACGATTTCACAAAGGGGCAAAATTATAGCGAGGTATCAAGAGTCGATAAGCTAACACAGTACAGGTGAACACAACCAGGTAACAGGACTGGAAGAAAATCGATGGCACCAAAGGAGCTCGGCTGTGACCTAAAGCAGCTTCGTAAACCTTGTTTTTTCCCCTCAAACAAAGCCACAGAAAGCTTTTTGTATTATTAACAATTATAAAGTCATGCTAGGTTGTAGATTGATGCCCCAGATAGTATGGCTCTAACTCCAGCTGATGCTGCAAGTGGATCCATAATTACAAGCAAAGCAAATTAGGTGTAAGACAGAAGGGTCATATTAAAACAGAGTCCAAATTGATAATGAGATGAATAACTTAATTAAGGGATGAAAATTAAGTGAGGTTATTTTTTTCATTATGTGAAAAAGGTGAGAGACTGAGGGAGTGTAGGAGATAGAAAAGAGAGAGAGAGAGAGAGAGAGAGAGAGAGAGAGAGAGAGAGAGAGAGAGAGAGAGAGAGAGACTCTGACCTCACTGAACCCCGCAGTTGAATGCAGTTGACAAATGATGATAAACAGAATAAGTAGCTTCACCTCTCATATCTTCTGGTCTGTATTGTTTATTTTTTGTCACGTGACTCCCATAATTATTGTAACAATCATGTCAAGATTCAGACCAAAAACACTCGGAAATCAAACACTAAATGCAAACCAGGAAGTACAGCTGTTTCCTGAGACTGAGCACTTTACTCACAGGCAAAAAAAAACAACAAAAAAAACACCTAGAAACTTGGGAAAGAGCAAATAAAAATTAATTAACCAATCAATAAAGAAAGAAGAAAAATGTGCACGAAGATCTTTACATCCATACCAACTACCATATAAATACACAAATGTGTATTAGTAGGACCCGTAAGAAAATATCTATCAACCACCATCCAAGTTCTAACTCCATTTCCCAGCAGACCGTCTATCATACCATTCATCTATCCTTCTATCCATCCATCCATCCATCCATCCATCCATCCATCCATCCATCCATCCATCCAGCCATCCATCCAAGTTCTAACTCCATTTCCCAGCAGACCGTCTATCATTCCATCCATCCATCCATCCATCCAAGTTCCAACTCCATTTCCCAGCAGACCGTCTATCATCCCATCCATCCATCCATCCATCCATCCATCTATCCATCCATTCAAGTTCTAACTCCATTTTCAGCAGACCATTTATCCATCCATTCATCCATCCATCCATCCACCCACCCACCCATCCATCCATCCATGTTCTAACTCCATTTCCCAGCAGACCGTCTATCATTTCATCCATCCATCCATCCATCCATCCAAGTTCCAACTCCATTTCCCAGCAGACCGTCTATCATCTCATCCATCCATCCATCCATCCATCCATCCATCCATCTATCCATCCATCCAAGTTCTAACTCCATTTTCCAGCAGACCGTTTATCCATCCATCCATCCATCCATCCATCCATCCATCCATCTATCCAGCCATCCATCCATCCATCCATCCATGTTCTAACTCCATTTCCCAGCAGACCGTCCATCCATCCACCATTTTTTTATTAAACCGATGAAAACCTGCAAATTCTGTCCCTAATTTCATGACATGACAGGAATTCAAAGCTTCGCCTGAAGGTTAAATTGAGTTCTTACTGTTGTAAGTGAGTTTAAAGCCCTCAGCAGTGTCGTCCTGATCTGAGAAGAACTCCAGCCAAAGATGGTTGGAGGTGCTGCTGAGCGTGACTCCCAACATAGAGGAACTGGAAAAGGCTCCAAGAACGTCTGCCGTGTTATCCAGTCCATCATAAACCTGAAAGAAATAATGATATTAAATCTATTCTACTTAATTATACTGAGAAATAAATATAGCTGATTAAGACATGGCACTGGATTTCCTATTTCGAAAATTTTTCATCTCAGTAGTCAAAGTTTCGTAACTCATAACACCTGCATGCTCCTTTTGTTTCTATGGAACACAGTAAAAAGTCAAAAACACAAGAATTGGACAGTGAATGACTGCAAGAAATTTGTGTGGACAAATGAGTCCAAATTGGACATTTTTTTGCCTCTGACAAAAGAAGTTATGTTGGACAGAGAACAGGCTACAGGTATTGGTTTTGCTGAATACACACTATACACAAAAAGCGCATTCTATCATATTGTAATGAAATATAATCATATTATTAATAAATTATTCTTCATATTTATTTCGTATTTTTACTATGATGGTAAGATTTAGCGATTCGCATCATAATGCGATTCATCGATATCAAAAAGTGTGTATTTTATACAAGTTGAAATTTTCATTATTATTTAGAAGCATAAACACATGATATCAAAAACTGAACAGAAGAAATACACGAATACACAGCCGAGATGTTTCACTGTGAAGTCTTAACATATATCTCATCTCATTAATTGCAAACATTTGACCCGAACAGGACATAAAGCTCTAAACTATATCATACTTTCGATCTATGCACTTGGCACATTACAAGCTTTTTATAACGGGTGGAGTTTCTGCGCCGAAATCGCTCAGGAAAATGCTTCTACCTGCTTATAACATACATTATTCTGCACTCTGTGTCAAACCCTTAAGGATTAGTAATAGCTATGCTATGCTCTGATAGCTCCAGATCCTGGATAAAGGTTCAAATTACATTAGCACTTAGCATAAATAAAAAAAAAACGCATTCGCTAATCATCCATCAGGAGAGGTCATCGTGACGCTTTGCTTACCTTCAAGATGTCACCTTGAGCCAAACGAAAGCTGCTTGCTGTGATGTTGATGCCTTTCCCTCTCTGCACCTGGATGTTATAAATGCACTCGTGGTTGTTGTCATAATTCAGAGGGTAGTTTGGGGACAGGAGAACGCCGGAGTTCTGAGAAACGGTCGATCCGCATTCAGCTGAAGAAGACAGACAGATTGGTACAAAGTCATAGGAAAATATGGTGTAAGATCACAGTATACAAGACATCATAATAGGCGTCTATGATTGACGTAGTGTAAGTAACAGATGTACTAGCATCACATATTCCCTGTACAAAAACCCAGGACACATGACCTTGTCAGTCAGGAGTTGCGTTCGAGGCACCGGACAATTTGACAGCAGGTTTTTTTGGACAGCAGATTTTTTTCTGCAGCTCTTAGCGGATAAAGACATCAGGATATGCCATGCTAACGCCAATTCGACACCCCTGGGATAAAGCAGGAAAAAAGAAGTCGGAAGCCCAAGATCTAAACTTCCCCGTGCATCGATGCAACCCTGAAGCATCGGTTCCAGCTTGAGACATGGAAGCGAATGAAAGCGGCTCACCACGTACCCACACACCTTGGCAGAGGGGCGCTCCATGTGCGCCGTCCGCCACCCAGGCACGTGACGCCCTGTGTGCCCTGGAGCCGGTAACCTGGCAGGCACCAGAATGTAACCGAATCGCCCACGCCAAAGCTGCTGCTGCTGTGGCCCCCGAATCGAGGGGCACCCGGATCTTCGCAGGGCTCCAGATCATATTCTGAGGAGAAAAACATACAGAAATACAACATGTTGGTGTCGTAAGGAGGCTTTGAATCCATAGGTTCTGGAAGCATTCATTTATTTTACAAGCATATAATTAGGGCAGTAACCACAGATGGATGGATGGATGGATGGATGGATGGATGGATGGATGGATGGATGGATGGATGGATGGATGGGTAGCTGTCTTCTTAGATGAATGAATAGGTGGATAGATAGATGGATGGAACAAATGGATCAATGGATAAATGGTTGGATGGGATGAATAGATGGCAAGTGGATGGTTAGATGGATGTATAAGTGGGTGGACAAATAAATGGCTGGCTGGCTGGTTGGATGGATGTATGGATGGATGGTTGGATGAATGGATGGATGGATGGATGAATGGATGGATGGATGGATGGATGGATGGATGGATGGATAGACACTGTTTTTGTGTTCTGGTTTTTATTTCTACTTTTTTTTCAGTTTCTTCATTTGCATGCTTTATTTGCATGTCATTTGCATATCAATGAAGACTCAGCATCAGTCACTAACCTCTAATCACCTGCATTCATTATCTGGAATTATTTGGTGTTAAAGTTTGATTTAGTCACTAGTTAACATGTGAATGTTTGTTGAGAGCAGAATCAAATTGAAGACTTGGAAGAGAAACAAGTCCAGATCCTGACACTGTTTAAAAAAAACTTTGCGTAGTGATAATACCCTTGATCTCTGGGAAAATCCAAACTAAAACCAAACAAACAGGACCTATATTTCTCTACTACAGTACCGTCCATAAAGACTTTAAAGGAAAAGTCTTTAAAGGGAATGTCCTGTCATGATTCATACAAATAAAACACCAGGCCAACACCACCACCACACCATGGCGCCAATCGATGTGAGCTAATGTACGCCAATTTGCACCATTTGAAAGCCCGAGCTCCCATCATTAACACCGTCTCACTGTGCGACCACAACAGCGCTCGTTCTTCACACATCTGAGGACCTCTGAGGGTTTGGCTGAGGTTTTTATTTTGTGACAAAGAAAAAGAAAAATGCTAAATTTTATCATCATAATCGGATAAGAACAAAGTAAACCAAAACAAAACAAGCCTTGCATTTCCATGCCCACCGCATCGGTTTCCTTCAGCTCCCAGAGGAAAGCTTAGCGTGCTCTGCATGCTGAAAGCCCCGGCAGAGACAACAAGACAAACACAATCCTCTAAAGATCAAGTTGCTGTTTAATGCCAGGTAACAGCATACCTCAGGTCTGAGATCGAGAGGGTCAATGTTTGGCCTTTAAAGGAATATTCCAGACTTTTTAATGCAATATATCAGTACTGAAGGAGTCAAAACTGAGAACTTCTGGAGAAAACCTGAAAAACCTTTTTAGTCAAGGTAAGGAGAAGGTGACAAAATAAATCAAATAAATAAGCAAAAAAGCAATTTAATATAATAATTATTATAGAAGTATATTTAGTTTATTATACTTTTAAAAAATATTTATTTAATAATATTATTATAATACATTTGTATACAATTATATGTATATATAGCCAGCGCAATAGATTAAAGATACATATGAAGCAGCTACTGATGTAATGCGACTCCATTACGATCCGATTTCAATTAAATTCGACACAAAGCCATTCAACGCGATACGTTGCGATGAAAAAATACGATGCTCCGCAACTCTATGATGCAGATTTATTTCATTTGGTTTATCAATTTAATTGAGTGCATTTCACAAACACACCTTTGTAGTTAAAAAATTAATAAATAAATTAAAAAAAACAAGACGTGTTTTCCTGTTCTGGCTACAGGAAGATGCAGCTCTGCCATGTTAATCTGTATTCTATGTGTGAATTTGTACAATTTCATCGTATCGCTCTCCTCATCGTAAGATCGAAAAATCCTAAATTGAACCATCACAACTCGGAGGCCATCTGTATATAAGCATATATGGTGTGTAAGTCTGTTTAAAAGGAACCCAGTTGGAGTCCTCAAAAGCCTCTCGTTGGAACAGAGAGCTCTTTTGTCAGCGAGCGATGTTTAACCGTAGGCACATGGGTTAAGGATTTGAAGTGCTCATGAATTTCTGAGGCTTTTTTAAAAATCTAGACAGGAAAGTAGCTGTGGGGGAGTTTTGTCTTTTTTTCCCTACTAAATTTTAGATAAGTCTACGCTGCCGGTGCAGGTTTAACCTCTAGCTATTTTATCAGGTAGGAGTTGATCCAGCCGTGATCTTCCATCATATATGCGTCACATGGTTCTGTCTCAGCTTTATTACCCCAGGGATTAAAATCCAGTAGATACACGGGATAAATCCAGAACTCCTAATCAGCAGCTGAGATGAGATGGACCTCAAGCTGCTGCCAACCGACTGGGTTTTATCTACACGTTCAAGAGTCGGTGTGGTTACTTATCACTGAAAATACAAGAGAGCATGGTACAGAGAAATCCAGTTTAACACCCTGAAGTGACCAAAACTCGGACTGAAGATAAACCCTTTAAAAGCCAGTGCACTATCAGTGGAGGACCTCAAGCCTGAGACTGAGAATGTGAAGATTTGGGCTGTAAAAAATAATTATATTATATTATATATATTGTGAATTTGATTTGTGAAGATTCATTCAGCCACAAGGTTGTTCAATAGGGATGGAGCTCTCTAGCAGGAGATCTTCCACTCCAACCCCAAGTAAAGCAGATCTTAATGGATCTGGCTAAAGAGCACAGGGGCATCACCATGCTGGAGCAGGTTTGTGTTCAAGTGAAGGGAAAATTTCATTCTACTGGTGAAGAACCAGGTATGGCTGGAAAAGTATATTTATATACTGTATTATTTGAGTTGTAACAACTACACAAATGTTTCCTCATCAACTTCTCTGTTCACAGTAAACAACACAGTTTTGAAATCGGGGTGTCTTTTCCTCACCACTGAAGGAGATGTTGAAGCCGTGGAAGGAGATGGAGAAGTCAGAAATGAAGCGTAGCTGGGCTCGGAAGTTGCCGTACAGGCCGGCGTTGAGGTTCGAGGGCCTCTGCGAGCCCGTGAGACGTGCCAGGGGTTGAGCGAAGCTGCCGTTCTCTGTCACCAGCAGGTAGTCGTGGTGATCCTCCAGATGGAAAGCGTGGAAGGTGAACTGAACGCCTGAGCAGAAACGAATGCCAAATAGTCACTTAGTTCAGCAAGGAAAGAGAAAATACAAAAAAAAAATACGAAAATCTCACATGGCAGCAGGGAGCGGAAAATCAGTTCCAAAGCACGCCTGGGGCACATTTATTTATAAATAATTTTTTGGAAAGGAAAATGTTTTTAAGTCAAAAACGAAGCATTCAAGTAAAACTTATATTTGGATACAGTGAAAAATAATGCCCTGATGCTCAAATTGTAAAAATTGTAAAAAAATAATAATAATAATCGAATATAATAAGTCCGATTTAATTTGAATAGCAATCTAGCAGGTGGTAAATAAATACCAGTTTATGTAAGTGGAATAACTTGTTACATGCAGGATGAGAAGAAAAGCATCTCAGAGTGCACAAAACATGGAAGGGCCACAAGGGGGAGGGGCTACAACAATACTAGACCACATGAGGCTCCAGTCTCAGTGAAGAAGAAGAAAAAAAAGGAGAAATAATCCTTATTATTATTAGTAGTAGTGCCGGACGTTTGCCATTGAATTAATTAAAATTATTATTATTGTCTGATATCGGCACTCATCTGTCTCACTCATTACTGTCTGTCTGTCTGTCTGTCTCACTCATTACTGTCTGTCTGTCTGTCTGTCTCACTCATTACTGTCTGTCTGTCTGTCTGTCTGTCTGTCTGTAGAAGTGGTAGCTTGGTGGCAAAGTCCATTGGACTTTGGATCCAAAGGTCATGAGTTCAAATCTCAGCCACACCAAAGTGCTACTCCTGGGCCCCTAAACAAGGCCCTCATTTACCTATAAATTGAATGAAAAGGCTCTAGTGTTCAAATGTGTAAAAAAACAACATTATTAACCACAATTCATTTGCCGTTTAAAGAAATATACATTTTTTTTTATCATCTGATCCAATTTTTTGTGTAAGAATTGTAAAAAGCACTCGTAAAAAATATGGAAAGTAAAAGCAACGCTGTAAGAGAACTCTGTGTGAATCCTGGATGCAGTTCAGTGTTCTGTTCTCCTGCACAGCAAGATGTTAGAGGAAAAGCGTTCTCTTCATTTACACACTGTGAGAATAAATAGTATTTTCTTGCTCTCATTAGGAATATGATTATAACTAAGAAAGATGAGGAAGAGGTGTGTGTGTGTGTGTGTGTGTGTGTGTGTGTGTGTGTACCTTTGCCATGGCTGACCTCCACCGTCCACGTGCAGTTTAATGAGTTGGGGTAGAGCTCCGGGAATCCAGGAGATAAGATGATGCCATCAGGTCCTTTTACATCACCACCACACAGAGCTGTACGACACACACACACACACACACACACACACACATTTAGTCATTACCTTTAAACATGACCTCATTACTGTTGACCAATACCTTTAACAATATATATATATATATATATATATATATATATATATATATATATATATATATATATATATTTGTATAATATTTTAACATTTTTCTATTTATTCTTTTTTATGATTAATATGAATATATTTTTCACAATTAACTTTTTAATAATAAATTCATCTGGTTTGCTTCCTCTTTATTATCTTTATTTTCTCTGGGATGTTCATAAAGCACTATATAATCTTAAGTTCGGGTGTCCACAAACTTTTGCCCCATGGTGTATTATAATAATAGTATA